>NW_020450704.1:582645-761518 GCF_003343035.1 Apteryx rowi | reverse complement strand
TCAGTGGTGCCGAGTGACAGGACACGAGGCAACGGGCACAAACTGAAACACAGACAGTTCCATCTGAACATGAGGAAAAACTTTTTCACTRTGAGGGTGACAGAGCACTGGAACAGGTTGCCCAGAGAGGTTGCGGAGTCTCCTTCTCTGGAGATATTCAAAACACGCCTGGATGCAATCCTGTGCAATGTGCTCTAGGTGACCCTGCTTGAGCAGGTGGGTTGGACTAGATGATCTCCAGAGGTCCCTTCCAACCTCAGCCATTCTGTGATTCTGAGATTCTGTGTTGACCACTAATGTTGTTTTCTGCCCTTTTGTCTTTTCTAAAGGCTTTTATGTATCTCAGTAGCCTAGACATGGTGTCTTATCTCCTCTTGGGAGATTTTATCTGGATAGAATTATATAACTTTAGACATTGGTCTAGAAATTTAGACAAATGTCCAAAGTTAGCTCTGATTTAAGCAGAGGGTCTTGAGCCAGATAACCTTAGGTCCCTTCCAACCTAAATTATTTTATGATTYTCTGAAAGTTCTCACATTCTGCCCAGACATGTCCACTCCAAATGACGCTGCAGAGGCAACAAATTGCTATAAATCTACAGTACCCAGAATATGCACAGGCATGTTTAATGTCTCCTGTCTCTGGAAAGGGTTTAGGAAAATGAGCACCTCCACATACTTAACTAGATTGACTATCCACATCACAAAACTGACCTGGAAAATGTGGTAAACAACGGGCCTCCTCAACCTGCTGCTGAAAATTGTTTAACTGAAAATGTAAATTATACAAAATTGCTCTAATTGCTCATTTTATACTATTAATACTAAGGACAGAGTAATTTTTAGACTTTATCTGAGAAGACTGGTCTGGGTAATATCATTGTTCCTTTTTTAGTAAAGATGGGAACATTAACTGATGTAACAGTTAATAACTAATACTAATAACAAAATACTTGAAGAAACCACTCCAGATTTCACAAATACCTAAACTGTGCACTTTTCACTAACACCATCACTGTTTTTTCACTTCTCCGTACAGGATTGCTTAAGGTGCTGAACTACCCAGAGGAGATAGAAAAGATGTCTCAGAAATGGGGAAAGAGGTGCACTACTGCTGTATGGCAGGATGTGGGTAACATGCATCTATCTCAATTCTCAGTACAGTGTTTTCAGGTGGGCAGTCTGAGGCTAATATAGAAATACCTGGTATTWATAAGGAGATTCAGAAATCACTTATCTTGTAGAGTGCACAGATCAAGAATGCTACACTAGCAAAAAAGTTGCAATAACAACACTTGGAAACAGAAACCAGCAAACAAGAAGATTCCTTCCCTGTGTGATGCCTTCCGTATACTTGGAAGAATATGGAAATATACCTGGAAGTATATGGAAAAGGAAGTGTGAAGCTGATTTTTTATTGGGAACTGTGAATAGAAGAGAATAGGGACAACTATAATAGTACTGCCTTCCCGACACTTGTCCAAGATTTCTGTAAAAGTAGCAGGATGCCTGGAAATTCTCCATCAGGGTTCATCACACACATTCAGACCATTGGTGCAGCAGATATCTAGCAGATTCAGCATGTCCCAGACATAGAGCAAGGTGTGTATTAATTATGTGTGCCAACAGTCTCTTAGATGAGTTGAGTCAAGCATCTTCAACCCCCAGAGAAGTATATCAATAGTTCACTCATGGACTGGTTTCTTGCTAGTATGATATACCTCATTAGTTTCACACATCATTCTTAGCAGACAATGAGAAAATAATAGGGAAGTGATATATACATCCCTTCTCTATTCTGTTAAATGTGTTTTAAACAGTCTTTATTTTGTTAAAGTATGGTCTGGGACTTTAAAGATAGATAATGCATAAATAAAAACAGGCTGCAAAAGCCCCTGCACATGAATAGGCTTACGTTGTCTGTCTAGGGAAGACAAAGGGAGATTTGGAGATAGCAAATACATTACTTGGCTGCTTTCACAGCTGGGCACATCCCCACTACGAAATCAAGTGCAATGCAGAGATGCCTGAGCTTACTAGCTGCTAAGGACATAAGCTGCTAAGCCTCTCTCAGCACAGCACCGGCTTGACTCTGACGTTCCTGGCACTGCACCCAAGCTGGTAAGTCATATCCCCCAGCTAAACACATGGGGATTTTTACACAGGCATAGCTATTGCATTTATATTTGGACCTAAGATGGTTTATGTGCATCTTGCTTGGTATCTTTGCATCACATCCTTCACATAGGAGAAAACAACCCAGCGTCTCTGAAATCTCTTGTGCAGATACATGTATCCTACTAGACTGTTCCTTAGGAAATTCCTTCTCTCGGTCACAGAACATTCCATAACCTAAGCGTTAGGACTAAGAAGGTTTTATCTCATTCTTGAAGAGACAAAAAAAAACCCTTAACCAGGAAGCTTTGCTGTCAGTCTTGTTGTGAATAGGATCTCCAAAGTTATGTTAATGATTATTAAGTCTTCACCTTGCATTGAGCTAATCCAAGCTGAAGCTGGTATCAACATTATACTCACTAACATACTGAAGAGAATGAAGAGTGTTCTTGTGTGAAAGTTATCTTAAAATATTTTATTGAAATATTTCAGGACAATCTCTGTAGTAAGTCAACAAAATTGATCCATAAATTCCTAAATCACTCTAAAACATTTAGCCTTTTCAAGTTGTCCCCTAGAGCAGAATCCTGTTAAACACAACAAGTCTTCTTACATGTTTAATATACATTTAAAAATAATTTCTGTACAAAGTGTATGTTTCACTATTTTCCAAATGTATTCTAAGAAATAATTTCTTCTGCAATTTTAAACTGTCAGTCATCATTTTAGCTTAAAAATCTCAGAAAACATACAAAAACAAATATACTTTTTTGTTATATTTTAGCTATATCTTTTTATACTTTAGAGCATAGTACTATATTAGAATTCACCTCTAGTATTTTTTGATATTGTCTTAGTTTCTAGGAAAAATAGGTTAATCCTAGCTTATTGTGTTATTCCCCAGGTTTCCAGCTTCACCATTAACCAAAGATTCATATCACCACATTGCCATTTCATGCTTATTTTTTTGAAAGATTATTTATGGCAAACAGACTAAAAGCTGCCACTTGCTCTAATTGTATTTGCCAGCCTTTATCCTGAATCCCTATCTCTGTGTACCGTGGCACAGGTGCATATCAGAACAGCTGGTGGCCTAAACAGTATTCCTAACACCAAACTTTCAAAAAATCACAAGAAAGCTGCTAAACACATAAGTCTGGAAAAAAAAAAAAGTTATGGTTGTTTGTATTAGCTTTCTGATTTCTGGGTTTTGAAAACATGACAATTATCAATCCTATACACTCTGGTGACTTCTACCAACAACTACACATTTGTTAGAGTCTCTGAACACTCTGCCATCACTGAGTAAACTCTAGATCATGCTCTGAAGCCCTCTCCAGCTGCTGGCATTTCAGTGTCCACCCCTATACCTATTTCCTAGTGAACAAGAGAGATCAGTGGCAACAGGGTCACTCATTTTAATGTCCTGTGCTGTTCTAATACTACTTAAATTCATCACACAAAACTGGTAGAACGGTGAACTGCCAGGATGAAAAGCAGCAAGCCAGTGCTTTTTATGTTTTTAATAATACAGCACTGAAAAACAAGTTCAAAGACCAACAGTTTTAGAAGACCTTAATTCTGAATTTCAGCTTTTTGTTTTGAAATAGTCTGCAATTTTTTAAGCTTTCATTTTTCACTCAAAATCAAGAAGCAACAGTTATAGGAATTTTCTCAACTATGATATTTTAAGTCAACAATTAAAAACAAAACTTTCATGGAAGTTAAGACAAAACTTAGAAATAAGTCAATCTGTAAACATACCCATTTAATGTTGCAGGCTAACAGACCAAGTGTGATTGAAAGAGTTACTAATAGCTGTTCATTGCAAAAATGAAATATTTGAGATAGTCCCATCTCAGTTTGGCTAAAGCTGTCGCATTTATTTTCTTAAATATTTAAGCAGGAAATGTACCGATTGAGATGAAACATCTCATTTACTTTTATGCCTGTCAGCAGCTGTAGCATAATTACATACACCCCACTGCATCACTTATAACTCAAATACAAGTTGGAGGGTAAAACAGACATCTGCAAAGAGCTATACCATTTTATAAGATATTATCTAAATTATATGTAAAGAGCAGTTTATCCTCCCTTATTGAAGAAATATGAAGCCCATTTCAGTTTAATCAATAGTTTACTGCAGAGGTCTTATATGTAATCAAATTTAAATTGTTCTCGTAGGCTTAAAGAATTGAATGCTTTTAAATGCAATACCCTGTATAAGAAGGACTGGACATGTATATTGCTGGGCTAAGAGTAAAGGTATTCTTTTTTTACAGTCATAGGTCTAAGAAAAGCTTAGGTACCATACCGCTTAATCCTTCTGTGAGGAAGTAAATTTTTACTTAACGGATTGGACAAATTCACTTAAAGGAACCTGCGCAGGAGGAACCTGTCCTTTATGCCTGTGTCCTTGCATGCAAATACAGGAAAATTACAGCTATAGCAATAGTGATTGCAGTTTGAACACATAAGAAAGCCTGATTAACATAAAATTTCAGAATTTGGACTGGATATTACCTAGAGGTCTAACATTTACCTGACAAGTATCTACAGGAATAACAGAATCCCTTCTTTTTTTATGTCACTTTAATATAATATTATCCTGACATTACAGGAAAAACACTAGGTAAGACAGTACCCAATCTTTCCATCCCTAGCAGACATAAAATGTTGTACGTTTCTACACAGATGGCTTCATTTCCAAGTGCTGCTTTTGTGCCTAAGCACCTTGAATGGGCAGTGAACAGAACCAAGAGCTGTCTGTCAGGATGGAGAGCTTTGACAAAGGTGGCTGCAAAATGGAAGATCTCTGCTCACTGGTATATAAACTATCCTCTTGAGAAAAYGTTGATTAGTTACAAGCTCCAAAATTGGAGTATTTCTGTTAGGTGGAAAAAAAAAATCCTAGTATTTAACTATAACCCACAGACATTAGATCACTGACAGGAAAATTTTGCTGCAGATGTCTAAAAGAAGTGATGGGAAAAAGCTGGCTACTGTGACTAACGGCAAACGCAAAAGGAAGGAATAGAATGTGCAGATAGGGATAAGGCAATTGAGTGACAAGCAGAAGGGATTTCCAGCCCAGTGAACAAACACAGAAAAAGCATTCAAGAAAGATTGAGGGAGATCAAGGCTAAAAGTCTTTTGAGATGAAGATGGTCTTAAAGCCAATATGCTGTAAGGAGAAAGTAATCCTTTCCCTGAAAAATGGAGAACATAGAAGACTGTTCTCAGCATTAAAAAAAAAAAAAAAATCTGAGCAAAGGAAATGTATTAATATTCATTGATACCTTAAGGAAAAATCTTGCCATACATGTCCAAGCTTAAGATAGACAGAACACACCCATCCTGCTGGCCAAACGCCTTTGGAGGCCAAGAGCAGCAAACTGTGAGTGTTTTTAAGTTCCAAGGAAGAGAAAAATGTGCTGAGGTCAGTCCAGCCCTCTGTCCAGCATTATACATGGAAAAGCAGATCTCCTTCTGGCTGTTGGTGTCTCTCTTTCTTGCCTGCTTGCAACATGCTCTCAGCACACTCTCTTCCTGTGTTCTGTCTTGTTTCTTCTATTTTTGTCTAGGAAACTCCCATTCCCAAAACACACCATCTTTTGCTTATGTAAAAGTTGCYGTTCTCAATGTTAAACACAGCTATATTCAAATAAGCTAAGTCATTCATATTTCTACTGATTATGTCAAGCTGAGGCAACTCTGTTATTTAATTAGTCTATTGAAAAGAGAAAAAAAATGAATAGAAGGGATCTTGATGCAGACAAATCCATGCGACTTTCTACTAGTAAAACTAGGGGAATATGGTCTAAATGAAACTCTGGTATGGCAGGAACAAAACTAATTTTAACTAAGATGACTCAACCATACAATGTTGATGCAAAAAGATGCAAATATCAATGTGGAAGATATTGACATTAGTAATTATTCCAACCTACTCAAAGGTCAAAGTCTTTAAGAAAATGTAGATAAACTGGAGATAGTCCACAGATGGACAACAAGAATGATGAAAAGTTTAGAAAATTTGAAGCTTGAAGCAATTCTGCTGAAGCAATTCTGCTGTGTACCCTTGAAAAAGATATGACCCAGGAGGGGCAATAAGATTAGTCTTCCAACATGTAAAATAATATTACAAAAAGATAAGAAGGTGATAAACCACAATAAAGACAAAAAATTATTTTTTAACTAAGGAGATTTTCATTGGATATTAGCAAAACACTTGCTATAAGGGTGGTATAACATTAGAATCAGCTATTGAAGGAAGCTGTGCAAGGTATATAAATTGCTAGATAACCATGTGTCTGTGGCTGGTGTAGCTGTACTTGGTCTTTCTTCAGTGCAGGCTCCTGACCTACCCAGTAGCTTTTTTTAATTTGCAATGGAAACAAAGGAACTCCTCACCTACGACTAATATCTGTTAAGACCACCTGCTTTGCCAATAGTGATTAATAAAGATGAGATTGTTTAATGCACAGAGTATCACTTAGCAACTGTTTTTTGCAATAACCAACCTGTGCAAGACGTCATGGATTTAATTCTCAGGTGCGGTTGCCACATTAGTAAGTGGAGGAAAACCAGGATGTGCTGCTACTTTCCTTTTTTCCTCCAGTGTCTGGCACTGGACAGAGTTGAAATTGCTTCTTGTCAGAGCAGTCATAGGATTATTACATTTAAGATCAGCTTGCAATGGCTCTTCAGAAGTTAGCTGCAAAGCCTGATGGAAGAAGCATGAGCTAGCTCACTCCAATTATATGTATGCCATACTCTCTGCACTAAAAATAKGGGATTGCACGGTCAAAATCTTCTGCTTCCAATTCCAGTGTCACTAAAAATTTAGACAGTTTCATTCACAATGCTAACGCTGAGAGAGTAAAGACATAAAAAAATGCMCAGATTTGGCCCTTTATGATTACCTTTCTGTGACTAGCATCATACCAATAATTCTAAATTCATATTTCTTTGTTTTTTCCTCTTAACAATTATGTACTTGGAGAAACACAGCAGACATTCTTAGAAAAAAAGATAATTGCATGTATTTCTTATATTGCTCCAGCTATTGAGCAATTTACTTTGATAACTCATGGCACTGACCATGTGAAGAGCTACAAATGGTGTGAGAATGTTTCCATCTCATGATTTGGTTTGTTTAAAACAGACACAAGCCACTATATCATTAACAATTACAGAACGTTGAAAAAAAAATCCAGACTTAAATTTTATAGAATTATATCATTTTCACAGTCTAAGATTTTTTTTCCTACGCTGAATCCTAGATTAAAAAGGATGCTGTGCCCTAAACACGCGTGTGTCTTGGAAACGCTACGCGGTATTGTTCTATTTGTATGTCAAAGGGAGGCCTGAAGTCTCAACAATTGTTGACCTCTCCCATCGTGTGCTAATAGAAGGTCAGAGGCCCACATGTGGCCTGCAGCCTGGGGAATTTCTCTCAATGTTCTGCCAGGGATGGGACCGCCCCAACGGTTTCTCTCATAAGTTTTAAGCCATAAACTGCATCCTACTTGGCTAGCAGTGCCAAAACTGGACCCAAGGGTATCYAGAGTCTTGGCTGATGGGAAAAAATGAGTGCTTCCTATCGAAGCCAYAGCTGTTTTCCTGAGAGAAAGAGTGCACAGATGCTTGAATTTTTCCCTACTTTCCGTTTCTGACTACCTGTTCTGGCAGCAGTTCCAGCAAAGGGGGAGGCAAGAGGCAGGCATCCAGCTGTTTTCAATAAGCCTTGGCAACACAGGTACTGATTGCCTAAACACTAAAAAGGTTCAAAAAGCATTTTTTCTGGCTTTCAAACTATAAAAAAAAGGTGAGAGCATGCACTAATGCTCCACATCTTCCCATCTTGAGCAGAAATTTAGTGATGAGGATAAAGACCTTAATTATGAAAGCAGAGACTGTTTCAGGAAAAATGATACTTAATACCATTGAAAAGATACTGCTTATAAAACTGTGAGTATATGCATATGTATATATAAATATATGTACATACACATTCAAATACMTGTATAAAATATATATATCCTATGGATTTGCTAAAAAGAAGGTTAATTTCTTCTGTTGAACTGTGGGTGGAATGTCAAAATATGGATCTGATTTTGATTTGTGGAGCCATATTTGTTCCTATTTATTTGACTCTCTGAAGTCAAAGAAAATGCATATGCATAGTGATATCATAAACTAATTTGGCCCAGAATTGCACATAACATCAGCTACCTTATAGATTTCACTGAAATTACAGTATATTCAAATGTGGCTTATGATATTGTATAGAAATTGTTTTGTTATTATTCATATTTGTTGTTATTTATGTATATGTATTTACAGCCAGTGATCTCTTCACAGGTATACTAGGACAAAAGTCTATGTCTTTGTTCTGGACAGGTTACCTTGCTGTCTCGTAGCCCTTATAATAACTCCCTCAACATTTTTTTCCGGCAGTACTATTTGAAGTATTATGTAAGTATTTTTAAATGGACTTAATTAGCCAAATTAAAGCACAGTTAATTAATTTCAGTCAAAATGAACAGTATATAGTTCTATCCAATATGTAAACACCAGCATAGTGTATACATATGATTGTAAAAACTCTGGATGTAATGATTATTCATTGCTAAGTGAATCAAAAGAAGCACTATCACCAGTTTAGCTGACAGGTCACCAGTCTGTTTGCTTATTTTAAGGACAGCTTTGTCAGACTAGCTCATGGTGCACCTGTACGCTCCCTGCAGCGCTCAATCTGTGCCTGCACCTTCCTGCCACAGTCTCTCTTCCTACAAAATGAAGAGACATCTGTCTRTCAACGGGGAAGCATTCAGATGATCCGCAAAAAGCTGTAAAGTCCTTTGGGAAAGAGAAGCTCTATGAAAGTGTTAATTCTCCCCATCAGAAAAATCAAAAAGGCATTCTCCCACAAGATGTCTGAATGATGTTTGCTTAAAGATGTGCAGCAGGCTACCTGAAGTGTCACGGGCCAGTGGCCAGTCTTCCCCCAGGCTTTCCCCTTCCCCATTATTCATCAAGACTTTTCATGTGCATTCAGTCCCGAAAAACTAATTTTTTTGTTTTCTTGACCACTGCCAAGCCAAAAGGCACATTTTCCTACCTCACCTCAATGACTGAACTAATTTATCAGCATTCTTGTACTACCAGCTAAGTTGCTCTCCTAGCCAGTTGTTTTCTGAGACAGTCTGAGGCGCAGAACAAGAGCTTCGGCTTGACAACTTGCACACAAGAATCCTGTAGGAGATTGTCTGAGCATTTCCTTCAGATCAGAACAGCTTTAAAGCTGGCAAAGTCAAATCCAGTGTGGTAGCTACAATATTTCCTAAGCCATAAGGATAAGAAGTTAGATCCACTSCAAGTGGTGATCTCACAGCTCAGCCATGCAGACTGCTACTATACCCTTCAGGGTAGAAACCACCAGCAAGATGGATTAGGTAGGAATTCTTCTAGGAATGGAGTAAGAAGAAGTGGTTTCACTTGACCAAACCATGAGAAGTCAGCAAGTGTGAGCTGGTAAGGAAGCTACAAATTCAGAAAAAAAAAAATCCAAAAAACTATATTTAAGCCACACCCTGTCCAAAACTTACCACTCAGTGGAAATGGATATGGGAATTTTGCTGCTTATATACTAGCTTCAGTCTGCCCTGTCTCACTTTCACTTTCGCTACTGGTTGATTGCATTTCCAAAAAAATCAGTGCCCGACCTATTTGTTTTCTTGTCTAAATATTTGTAACCTACATGTTTATAACACAGCATCTGATAACCTAGCAGCTGAATCTAACAAGAGAGGGCAATCCCCCCTTTTCTTCTCCAAGCAAAATGATAGAGAGATCTTTTAAAATATCAAATGGCTGCCTAAGATAAAGTAATCCCCTCGTGACAATAAGAATCAACCCCCCAGGACATATAAATGAGAATGTAATCATTTTTACTTGTTTATTAAGGTTCAAAGAGGTTTTGCTGATACCTAATTAATCTAGGTAGTGTTTTATGTTTATCTCTAGCTTTAGGTTAGTTATTTTAAATATTTTGCTGTGCTAGCTCTTTTAATTATTTATCTATCCTTCAACTGAAGGATAATGAATTCATAATGAATTATTCCATCTTTATGGTAAGTATCTCCTATTTTTATGTCTTTCAGGCACTGTCAGAATAGAAATCTTTTGCAGTTATGCATATACACCAGCCAAATCATCAGTACTTTCAGCAGTACTATAAAAACACCACATTACTTTTCTTTTTGTTGAAAGCCAGCATGCTTAAATACTGAATCATATAGAAAATATGGAAAATAACTGTTTTATCATAAAAATCATTAAAGCAGGAAAGTGAGGGGAAAGGGTTGCAAAAACATAGACATACTTCTGACAAATGCATATATATGTGGTATAAAATCTAATCTTGCAAGCTTTACTCACAAAAGTTAATCTTACTGAAGTCTATAGGCATATGCCCATAAAAAATAGAGAATTAACCCTGAAAGCCTGAAAGACATCCACGTATATTTTTCTACTATGAGAACAAATATTGCATCATAAAACAAATGATGTCCAGATGAGTAAAATAGCTTAGCAACAAGATAATCTTATAGAAGACTTATAGGCACTTCTATAGTGATGACAGATAATGGAACCTGAGGAGAGGCTATTACAGACAATCTGGAGAATGGCATCTGAGTYGCCTCCTGATTGTTAAGGAAATTATTGTCAGATACTGAAGGAAGATTAGTCTGCATCTGAAGGAATTTACTATTGATATTATAATAACACCATCAGAAAGAACTCATTTTCAGAATAAAGGAGAAGCTAATTGGTTTAAAAACTGACTTAAAAACACTTCTAACTGCCACTAACCAGAAGAAAAAAAAAATTGATAAGCTCTTCATAGATTAATGTATGAAAAGAGCCTATCACAGGCTATGGTGTTATCTAACAGCATTCAGGAGCAAAGTAAGACGAAAATGAAGAAAAGCCGAACACAACTTTGGGCACAGATGTATTTGTGAATAAACAAACGAGTTCTTCATGAACTAAATCCACACAGTGATTTAGTTTAAGAGGGTAGGATTGTTCTAGCTGTAAGAGGAACTTTATGTTGGACGTTATTACAGGGCTGATTCTGATCCATTGAAGAGGAATCGGATCAACATGCCCACTTGCGCCCATCAGGCAACGAGCTAAGCTGAAATTAAGGGGGGAAACTGTAGCGGAGGGGTGACTCCCAGAGAGACTCTGCAGCCCTTCAGGGTAAGCYGTACCTGGCATGTTCCACAGACTGCTGTGGAGCCTAATGGGACAAACGCCACTTTGTCTCACRGATATCCCTATGCACAGTCTTTGAAAACAGGGATTAGGGCTGTGAGAGGCCTTGAAGGGCTTACTCTAAAGTTCTTCTCCCAGGCACATCCACAATAAGGACCAATAATAATTCTAAAATGAGTAATATATTTTTTCATATTCTTGTCATTTTGCGCAGTGACTTGACCATCTTATGAGTTCAAAGTCTGGAGATCCCTCTGTGTATTTATATTCAGTACTGAAACCTGACTTGATCGAAAATRTGAGTGAGAAAGAAATAATTTTTTTTAGCATAGTTAATTAGTTTTCTAACTAGTTTTTTAGTTCTAGTTTTTTAGACTAGAAGACATATGCAAGCAATATCAGACATACATTAACGATTTTATCTCCACAATATTCATTTTCTCATTATGAAACATTGCACTGGGATATACTCATTTAAAAAGCAAATCATATGGGAATTACATCCTGATGTTGTAAAAAACTTAACCAGGGAGTTGTGCRGATGATGTGTTTGATTAAAACAAAAATAAAATGTGTAGTATGACATATATATCTGGATGTGGGAGATAAGGGTAAATTCATGCACATCTATCATTATTCTGTCAAAATGTACTGAGGCTCTTGTGTGGGACTGATATGAATTATGGGGCCTATTATGGGGATGAGGGTGGGGAGCAAGGATTTATCAACCCAGATATAACGGCAGATTTGAGTTTACTTTCTGTTTTTTGCATAGAACACTTTAACAAAGTTATAGCTCCATGAAGAAGTTTGCTATGCTTCTGTAAGATATTTTTAAAGACACTTTTAGGGCAAATAATTTATTCAATACATTTCAACTCTTCCATTATTCATAATTTTTATGGAAACAGACTGAATTCACAATAGATTCATTTATCAAAATTATTTGGCTATTTCTTTATGGATTCTGCTTCTCCTGCAGATCAGTCCTGGCTACTTTTTACAAATGTTCGATGTGTCTGCATCATATTATTAACTCCATTTTGTATTATATTTATGTTAAACATATGTCTAACCTTGTATGAAGGCAGCCTATTGTATTCCAGRCATCTGCCCTGTACAAGCTTGACCAAGTGCTTGACAACTTTTGGAAAGGCAGTCCTTGAAAAGCCCCTGAGAACTGCCTCTCATCTCCTGAGTCCAGTTGAGCCTATCTGGTGCATCAAGTCTAATACAACAGTTTTTATAGCTACTGTTAACTAGGTAAAAGCATGCACAGACTTAATAATACCCAACCACTCTGATTCTCCACTCAAATAATCAGATAGGCACATGCAGCTCTGCTGACTGGGGACGATCTTTGGGATAAATATGGAGTAAGACTTGAATCCCTATTTCTCAAGCCATAGCAAACAGGCTACACTACTCTACCACAGCACTCTCTAAAACAGAAGTCCTAATTCAGGGAATGGCAGATTTTTCTAAAGCCTTACAGAGGAAGGACAAGATGTGCAGTCTGCTGTCCCCAAGTCAAACTCATAGAGGATGCTCTGTTCTGAAAGAATTAAAAATTGCCTCACATAAGGATAGTGGGCAGAAGCRGGTCAATTTACTTCTAGAGCAAGTCAATACTATCTTTTCCATATTAAAAAGAGACAAAAAAACCTCCAAGACCTCATCCGCATCCTAGCATCATAAGAATCTTATGCATGTTGGTAGATAACCTGTGCTAGGCCTCCAAAAGTATACATAAGGCCTGCAAAAGATACACAGCAGAAAAACGTACAAGGCACAGTCAACACTTGTCTCTTCCACATAGCAACGATGTGACTTGTAAAACTTCAGACCTGCTGCTCTCCTGAGGAGAATGCTTCTCACTTACTGATGATTATACCTCCTTTCRTAGCTCTGTCTCTACTTCTTTTTTATTTTCACTGTTATAATCTCCACCACACTATTACACCAAAACCCTCATCGTCAACAACAATAAAAACAAACAGTAAGGCCTTGCTGTTTTCAGCTGTTCTCTCTCCATCACTTTATCTTGTCACTCCGCCTTTAACCAAAGCAGCCTGTGTTGATCTGTGCTGGAGCTGGCTCAACTTACAGCATGCACCAACTCCTGGCTGGCGATCCCCCTTGCTGTAGCAACTACATCCACATTTTTCTCACATGCCAACTCCTTCCCTCTCAAATACCCAGTTCCCATCCTGGATAGCTCGCAGTGGCTGCCATCCATGAATACATGGAGGGTGACAACACGGCAGAATAAATATCAGGACAAAAATGTCAGAATGAGTTTTAGCTAAAGGATTATTATGAAAGGACCGTCCTTACTAAAGGACGGTATTAGGGATTTATATATTAATGTCATCAAACTACTTCTGAAGTGATCTGTGCTGTTTGAAAAGGAAAAAAGGAAGATGCCTTTTCTTTATATTGGTATATCATTGAAGGTCGGGATGGAAACTATGACTAAAACCTCAAAATGTTTCAACAAGCTCAGCTCATGGATGAAGGAGAGTACAGCATGGGCCAAAGAAAGAAAGAAAAAGTGCAAATGAGGAGTTTGCAGCTAGGTTGTAATTTTCTCCRGGGAAGGCATTAAAGAACAAATGTGGCTGTGGTAAGTCACTTCTATGCAAGGTGGCATGATGGACTTAGAAAAAAAGTTCGCATTTGGAACCTGAATTTTATTGCTGCTCAGGTATTGAAGTGATGAGAACATGACAAATAAAGATGTATACAATAGAAATCCATTATGTAAATCAATTCCACAATATGAAACACAAATGTAAAAGAGTTTTAGGGAATATGGGTACTATAAATGTATGACTGGAAGAACTTTCTAAATCATGAAGTTCAGTTCCCACAATGATAAGGAACCATATAAATAATTCTTTTGTCCAGAATAACCTACAGAACATAACCCAAGCTAAAAATATTTCCCCAAATGCTTTGTTAAATTTTAAACTATAAGAAAATCTCAAAACCTCAACTGTTATATATAGCAAAATGATGGGGGAGACCATAGTCATACTCTAAGAAAGTATACCTAGAATGTGATTATGGATCCTAAAACTTCTGCTTGTTCTGCTTGCCAGCTGTTACTCTTTATGTTCTGACTAAATACCAACAAAAAATTACAGAATAGAAATATCTTTTCCATCCCCGAGTATCTTATGTGACCATGTAGCCTAGAGAGTGCTTTGGAATTTTCTGGGAGGCACATATTATAAATTATACAGCACTGTAGGAATTCACATAACTAATTTTTATATTTATCAATTAACATAAAATAATTATTAGTTGGAGCATTTGTGTAGTTTCTGTAAATACTTGTGATTGACCTGGTCAGCTGTCACAAAAGATTTATTGTGTAGGTTGATTTGCGAAATGCTTCACATAAGCAGCACTCAGCACAGTGACGAAGGCAGAAACAACACAAAACAAAACATACCCTGCACAGAGAGAATAACAGTGTGACGCAAAACTGTAACTATCAACCAGAATCACCAGTGGCTGTGCAAATGCTTTGGCAACTTGTTGCAATTCCCTGATGTACTATTTCAGATAAAAACCCTAAACCTTATATCTTATCAAAAAAACAAAACCCTCCAAATCAGAAAAGTAGTTTTGTAGGAACTTTATCTACATTAGCCACCTGAATAGCCAATTCAAAACAGAGAAACTTGTCCCTTTCACAGAAGAAACTAATATTTCAGTTAAAACTGATGGTGGATCAGGTTGAAATAAATTCTAATCACAAAAACTAATAGTCATTTAAGTCATTAATGCCTGTAGATTTGCACTGGAAAGTTGTTTTCATTTTTGTTTGCTGTTATAACATCTCTGTAGCAAGTATAGAGAAAAGTCCTATTTAAGGCTTTCACGTACCTTAGGGTTGAGTTTTGGTACCTTACTGTTAGAGTTTAGTTTTGTTTTTCTTGTGAGTAACAGTTTATGAATTAGGAGATGGAACATCCTGTCACCAGTCAGACCCTTTTGACACCTAAATAACGGTTTGCAAAAGGTAAGCACGCTGAAATTCATTGTCTGAAAATCTCTGGTCCTAAGCAGGTTAGCTGCTTTTTACTTCCTGACTTTTAAATATGTTAAAGTATCTAGAACTTGAATCTTCATGTTCTTATAACTATATAGACATTTTTAACTTTGTAAAATTGGAGCAAATGAAATAGAATCATTATAGCAATGTCCTGTATGCATTCCATGAGGGATAAATGACTACTATTATACAAGACACCAATAATGAAAAAATAAACACTGACCAACCTTAGTGGCTACAAATGTAATTATTTCTATTTTTTTTACATTTAAAATATCTCATGTTCTAATTTTAGCTATGCAGTAACTAATGGTGTTAATGGAATTACCTAAGCCAAATTTCTCTCTCTTGTTTTGTGCCCAGTTCTCATTTTCATAAATTTGGCAATACTGCCAAAAGGAGGAACACATTTTTGAAATGAACTGCAATTAATATGACCACCTTGGTAATCCAAAGTTTAGACATTCCCACTTTAGTATTTTTAAACTACAGTTCTGACCTGTTAGTTTGTCTGCATTGCCACCTGGAGGACCTCATGGCAAAATCAGGTTGAATTCCTGGCGTGCAATTCTTTGTGAAAGCTCTAAGAGTTAAAGCCTGTTGTGCTGTCTGACAGGTTCCAATCTTGCTTTCAGCTGTTCCCCAAAAAAGTTTGCCCTGAAGAACTCCAGAGATAGCCTTGAACATGTCTAACTAGCTATGCAGATATATGGTAATGAGAGAGACTTCCCTCACTCCTCTTCCCCATGCTGTTTTTTCTCTTGTATTTGTGAGATTACTAATTATTACATTAAAGAGTTGCCTTAATCATAAAGGTCTGCATTAGTGTGCCAGTAGCTACCACTTTTGAATGACAAACTGAGAAAAAGAGAAGACAGCATCTTGAAACAGAGAGACAAAAGGAAAGCTGATGAGTAGCAAAGTGGAGAAGTTAAGGTTTTCACTCCAGGTGGGATTACCTGTGGTTGTGGCAAATGTCTGGCAAAAATTCAGTCAAGAACTTGGCCTTTTTCCAAAAAGGAGRAAAACTACTGATGGAATAACGGACAAATGGTAGCTTTTTCAAACTACTGCTGAGTGTGAGGTTTTAGATTTACACAAAAACCTAGACACAAGTGAGAAGGAGCATGCTATCAGGCTGAGTAGCAGATATTTGAAGTATTTTGCATTCCTGTGAAGAATGAAATTTCAAAAGGAGTATGTCAACCTGCAGAACATAAGCAGGTCAGATGTTAAGTTTGGGAAGGAAAATAAGAGGATGCTATTTTGAATGATGATTTTAAAGCAAAATCTTGTATAGCAATGAGAGGTACAGCAAAGTGTTTACTCAAAAATAATGCAGAGTGACTTTGTAGAAAGTTGAAGAATAATATATGATAGTAGAAAACAAACCTAACTGTTTTCACTAAAACATCCATATTTGCAAGAAGCAAAACACTTTAGAAAAGCCTGAAGACTTTTCCATACGTCTCCTGAAGGAATGCAATACTGCTGAGGTATTTTGGTTGAACAGGTCTAGCTAGTCAAGGAGATATGAGATGATCAGTGCAGATGAGACATACTTCTCACAGTCTCCCCACAGATACAAGGCATGGTGTATTTGTGAAAGATGCCAAACCTACCCAACACACAGGGACTTCACTGCTGCAACAGGGCAGAAAGGGTATTTCAGCAGCAGGAGAATCAGTATGAGTGAAGAATTCTCTATCAGAATTTCAGGAGATAATTACAACTAGTAATCAGAATATTTCTATGGATGCAAGAGGAATGCAAGCTGGACACTRGTGCAGAGGGTTAATGTGTTACCAGAAGTCTGAATAACAGGTCTGAAGTGAAAATTCAGTCTTATGGAACAGCAATTTAAACCTTATGTTAGACACTGTGGGTGAGTGCGAACTAGATAAAACAATGAACAAAATCTTGGAAAGTCAGAACAGTAATTTTTAGCAGAAAACAGGCTACCTGTTTTAGGCATGAAAATATATCAGATCCTAGGTATGATTGAATGTTGCAGAAGAACAGGGGGTCTATGGAGATAGAAAGGGAAATACAAGCCAAAAMAAAGGGGGAGAGAGAGAAAAATTTAATGAGGGTATTAAAATAATACGAAAGCTTAATCTCCAGGAAGTAAAGAAATCATGTGGAATTATTAACAGTGTGTTATTACAGAAGTTACTACTTCTGCAAGAGGACAGTGTTTTGGCTGCCTTTTATAGTGCATACAGTGCACCTGTGCATGAAGAACTGCCCGTGGCCAGAAGGACAGTTTCTGTTGCTCTGACCAGAGTGGAAGATTCTTGGTTCTACCTCTTTTCCAAAAATAACAGGGATCAATATTGTTACTACAGGCACATCTTAGTTCCTGGACTGAAGGTTTATAGGCTTTGTCTATATCAGGAGTTTTCTTGCAGTAATTGAGGCAAAGCCTTGGTTGAAAGCAATTGCTGCTGAGCTCCTCATGCTTCCATTATGTTTAAGGAAGAGAGAATTAATTTGGATGTGAATATTTGTACCAAATACTAAGCTAGTTCCACTTTAATTGCCACTGTAAGCATAGTATTTCATTATGCCAAAGACTCAGATTGATGGATGGGCAAGAAATCCTTTTCAAATATGCTGTAGTATTAAAGGACTATGACTCCAATATAATACCTGAAGGATGTAAAATAGGAAACCCTATACTCTGACAGAAAAGCTGAGGGCTCAGACATGGAGGTAAGCAGGGCAAAAGTAGCACAGAATAGAGATTACAGTCTCCAAAACAGTAAGAGACAAACTTACTTTAGCATGTTTTAGTGCATCAAACCTACTAATATGGTTTAGTATTATTCTGGATCCTCCTTATATTTCTTCTACAGATTTCTACACAGGAAATTAAAGTCTGTGCTTACTGTATGGTTGTAACTTAACTGTAACTGTTAGGCTTCAGTAAAGGTTTCTTTCTTTAGCAAAAGAGTGCTAAAAACTAACAAATCAATAAGCTGCTTGGGACACGTGGTGAAGGATTGATTTGGAGACCAAAGAYTGTTTCTTACTGATGGGAACAGTTTCTGCAAACTAAGTGCTTTTTTATATAAACATCAAATCTATAGAAAGAAGAAATTCTCTAAAAGACACAGTAAAGGGTAAGCAAAGAGAAGCGTACAGTAAAGGGACAGAGAAGGAGGGAAGGGAGGATCCCTGAGAGAAGCATATACACTACAGAGAGAAAAAACAAAAATGGATAAAACAAGGATAGAGTCAGAAGGAGAAAAAGCAGAGAGAAGAGATGAGAAGAGAGGCTACAGGAGATGAAATGAGATGAACATCACATAAAAAGACAAAAAGAGAAAAGGAAGGAAAATTAAGGAAAGAAAGATGCAATAATAATAGAAAAGAAAAATAGAAAATAGATGAAGGATATAAGAAAGAAATACGAAAAAATTGTAATGACTCATACTAAAGGTATGCAGCAGTTGAAAAGTAAGTAGATTAAAAGGAAAAAAAATTATAAATATTCTCTGTACATTGTGTATACCATTCTGCTGGGACATTCCCAGGACAAGAGGCTTACTGGTGTTTCATGAAATATAGGTGTTTCGTGTGGCCACGGTATCACCCAGCAATTGACTTCACCACCAATAGTGCAGTCCAGCTGTTTGGGGGCAAGGATTACTGCAGGACCCTCTAACCTGGCGTTTTCTGCAAGAGCACCAGTTTGGCTGCTATTTCATAGAACAAAATTCATTTGCCAGAAAAAGGGTTAAATTTAATACAGCTGGACAGCTGAGCAGCTGTTTTCATGATTTAAATAAAAACAAGCTGAAATCCTTGCTGTCAGTTCAGTGATATATGACTTGTAATGGGATGTTTCCAACCTTTTCTTCCATATGGTCGCCTACGTTAGGTAATACACACAGCCTACAGTGCAACCAGCTTCCCAGAAAACATCTGGGTCCCATTCCTGCTCTGTTAGCTTCAGTGTTGCCTCCCACAAACACAGATGATTCATAGGACAACATCCCTTTGGTTAAGGATCAAATTAGGACGTTTCATTGATAAATTTTATCATGCGTCCCARCTGGAGTTATGGGAAAATGGAAATCATTCAAAAAAGCATTTCTCCACACAGACTTCCACCCTCCTATCTGCAGTTGATAAAGTTAAGATTTCAGAAACAGATTTTAATGACCGCTTTGGATAAAAAAAAAAGGACTAGCCTATCTCCTGTGAGGAATGCATTTCCGTTTGATTTCATCTTCTCTGTTGCCTAATGTGCTTGCTGACAGGAAAATCATAACACAATATTTATTTCTGGAAGCTGAAATCCAAACCAACTCCTTCAATTGATAAGAGATTAGGATCAACTGTAAGAAAATTATTTCACTTTTTAAAGAATATAATGGAATAAAGAGAAAATGGACAGTCTGCRCTGGAGAGTTCATGCAATGATACAGGCATGTTACTGGGGGTCCAGTTAGAAACGAAGTTGGCAAATACCAGTCTGTCACTTCTCTAGATTAGGTTCCCCCCAATTCATTCAGTAGACCATTTAATTATCTGTTTTTGAGAATTAAGGCCTTGGTATCCATTACTTTAGCTTTTGGGGTCATATTTTTGAACATGAGTGACTGACAATATTTATGCAGCAATTCATCGATTTGCACAGTTGGTTGCCCACACCAATCAGCGGTTTTGTGTGAATGTCTTTAAATCATCTTTTCCAAAATAGTTAAAATTCAACATGAGTTGCTTTGGTGTGGTACATTACCCCATGAATATTAGTTTAAAAAACCCAGCTGAGGAATGCCACGTTTTATCTGATCAGTTTTCAAATTGCTATTTTGTTCTTCTGAATTTTAGGGAGTGACAGAAAGTGTATTAGTGAAAGAATTGAGTYAGAAGAATATTACAGCAGCTTGCAAACAGATCTCTAGAATCATACAACAGTCAAGCTTAATTCTGTTATTTCAGATAAGTCAAAATAATGTAAGGATGCCCAGCAGAAAAAAATTAAGAACCTATGGGAATGACTCTCYCCTTTTTTCTTTTCCATATTTATGTTCTCTGGGTACACAAAATTAAAAAAAAGTCAAACAAAGATTAGATTCTCACCCACTCCCCATCCCAGGTATAAAACAGCACAAAGCATAAAACAGCAATATTCTCCAAGAGGCAGATACCCACAAACACGATCCCGAGTAGTTTTTCAAGAATCACCTAGCTACTTTGGGATAGTGCTGGGCCTCTGAGGTGAACACCAGGACAATCCACTAGCACCACAGAGACTCTGTGTCATGATCCTGCCTATAAGGAAACAGAGACCGACTACTAAAATACTGAGTGAAGGTAGCTAGGGACAAGCATCTGTAACCCCAGTCTTTCAAGACTTTCTAAATCATGCCGGGGCCGGCAGTGCTGGTCCCAGAGCAGACAAGAGTCAGTGCTAGCAAAGACTTACAGCCGCCCTCCTCCCAGTTAGCAGCGCTGTGATGTGCTCAAAGGACCGGCAACACGCATTCTCACCCAGCCTGTTACTAGGGTTTACTGAAAGAAAAATCAAGGCCTGTCTTTGTTTCTTAAGGTCTGTTGCATTTTTGTGCAAAAATCTGCTGGCATTTTTGTTTTACYGATACTTAGAAATTGTTAAACAGCTCAAATCATGATCATTTGTGCTATAAAATCCATATTTGATGCCATGGGATGTTCTGAAGTGATAAAAAAGTACATGAAAGAACAGACAAGTTTTGCTCGAAAGTTGCTGCTTATACTAGTAATTTAGTTGAGTATTTTTTCTTTCATTCAGTCACTCAATTTTGCTGTCAATTGAAACAACGTTCTGTTGACTCATCAGCAAACAAAGAAACTCAAACTCAGGAATGAGAGTAAACAGTGCAGGCTGCATTTATCTGGAGAACTGAAGTGGTGGAAATAGAAAGCAGAATGATCATATCATTAACAGTGGAAGTATCAAAAAGAAACTAAGCAGCTGTCAGAATATGCAGTGATATCCCTGTGTAAGGTGCAAGCGTTCGCTTCAGCACTGCCTACATGTGAAACTGCAAATCCCATAAAATTCCACAGAAAGAATGTGTTTACACTGAGGCAAAGAGGTTTTAAGTGAGAAGAAAGTGAGATCACAAAAATGGTATCTCTTCTTTTATATCTTACTTACAATCAGATTTCAGAGTCTTTGTCTGAGAAGTGTAGAGGTCAATTTGAAGGTAAATCTCTTAAAGACCTACACAAAATATCAGTGTACCTGCTCAAAGTCAGAGATGCTTRTGCAAAATCCCAATATATCTGTTGTGAATGTCTTCAGCTTCCTTTCCAACTGCCTCAAATAATTGAAAAGCCATATGGTGAACCTCATTCCATTCCATCTCACTTCTACTTTAGAACCAGAGTGAAATAATACTCATATAAAGTTGGTCTAAATTCATATTTGATTACTGTTTGGTACCCAAAAATATTGCTATGGCTTTTTTGTCCGAAAAGCTGAAAGCATAAAGGGATTAGGGACATCATTCGGGTCTAAATGTGCAAAACAATAGCATCGTCAAATTTCACAGAGGTCTTTATAACATGTTAAAATAGAATTAGTTCTAAAATGGTGATATATTTAATTTGTAGCTTTTATTTCTCAATACTATTTCATTCTTTTATTCTACTTTGGGTTCTTTCCATTGCATCTTTGTGCCGTCCTTCCTAGGAATCAGCCATGAAAGAAGCTCAGAAAAAATATAGACTGAAGCAATCATAAAGACAGCTAGAACAAATATGGCATTTCTAATAGTGCTTAACACTAGACAGCCAAGTCAAAGAAACAATGTATGGACCACAAAACCATGCATTCAGGTAACTGAATGTATATGAAACAAAAAGTATATCAAAAAGACCAACTTTCTTTTCCAAAGAAGGGAGTATCCAAGATACCATACACAGAGAAATTGTTTAAGTAGCTGTAATTTCTAAGACAATTCAGCTAAATATTATCAATGCTACAATCACGACCTAGTTTGTATGAAGATGTGCTGCCTCTCATAAGGTGGGAAGCCTCTCAGTGAAGAAAAACGTGTATCTGGAGGATGTTTGAGAGACCATTTAACTCAAAGAGGAACGATAGGCATGTCTTTCTGAGAAATACACATACATGTGCAGTTCTTTAAGGTTCAGCTAGATGCACATAAACACATGCAAAACTTTACGGAGATGACAGATTTCAAATGCAGGAAAGAACCAGAAGAAACAGGAAACTAGAGAAAATTCCTTTTCTTTCATGCAAAAATTAGTATGTTCCACAGCTAAATTCTGAACTGACTCATGTATATAGTTCCACCCTCTTTAATGAGACAACTCAAAGAGGTAACATGGGACCAAGAACAGCAGCTTCTGAACACTCATCTCAATTTCTTAATATTGCACACTGAGGTAACCAATTAGAGTGAAGAAATGTAAAAATATTCTTCTCCTAGAATAATGTGTTCCAGCAACTTTTCTTCATCTGCTTAGTAGAAACTAGGGTGCAAGGGGTCTCAGCAGGAAGAGTTACCTAATCTGAAACATGCTATTTCTGCCTTGAACTGATTATTGGGATATTCCCAGACCATATTCCATCATTTTTATTCCTGGAGATAATTATTTTCTTCACAAGAACTTATTCTTCATTTTTATTGAGGGCAAAGTGCTATTTAGTGTGATTTTTCTTATCACTGACAAGCTTACAGGCTGGTATTTTTCACAGCTTAAGGATTTCAGAAATAACCACAACCCACTATTAACCTTTGGACTGCCAAACCAGCCCTACTCTCAAAGTTATACGTGCAGCCAGTTAAAAAGCACTACAGTTCAGGACACACTGTCTATATTCCCTTCTCTTTGATCACCACATCTTCATTAACAGGGTGGAGGTTGTGGAGATGGCTTTGAGTCATTTCCATTAGCCTGGGACTCAACAGGCTATTTGTCACTCGTGTTTTATTTGTGCTAGTGAAAGAAAAGAACTTTCAAGGTCCCCTGAAAAATCATGCCCAAAGTTAATTAATCTGTTCTACTGAAGTCTATCATAAAAGCCTAGTTATAGAATGGGTTTTTTATTTTCTCTGTTTTCCTTTTCTCATTCAACATGGATATTTTCTTGCTGGAATCATTCAGCAGATAATATTGTAATTAAAACCCAAAATACATTATTATTTTTTTCCTTATGAAGAGTAAGCATAATGATGATTTTTACTTGAAGGAAAGCAACAGAAATAAAAATATTACCATTGTAATGAAATTCACAAATACTATCTACTAATAATGCCAAACTATCTAGCATCCAAGTAAATGACACATAGAAACAAAATGTGTTCTGAAGTCTTGGAGTTGAGAGCACTGCTGGGTGGGGATCACTATGATTATGGGAGGGAACAGAAGCTGCAGCGTAGGAGATAATACATGTCTGGGGAGGAGATGTGCAAGATGATCTGGAAGCTTTCTTAAGGGTGGGAAAAAGCTCCGGGAACAGGAAGGTCAGAAGAAAACAGCTGGCAGATAGGTGGGGAATAATATTCAAGAAGGCGGCTTACATGAGTATCCAGGTTGGAACTCATGCTAGTTTGGGGAGTTTTGTTAATTGATTTAGAAGTTAGGACCATAGTCCTGCCAGGAATAAGATGCTTAAGTGATAGGAAATGAAAAGAATAGAACACATAAAGCAATGGGACTAAACATTTCTTCTGTACCTCAGAGCACTTTAAAAACTGCAAGGATTGGGCATACACACACACATGCAAAAAAAAAAAACTTTTAAAGATTATTTTTACTTTTAAGTAGTAAATGTCTAACTTTCATAGACAATAATGGGAATGGGGAGCTAAACACCTGAGGCCAAATCTACCTTCAGATACGCTGCCCTAAATTGTAACCCCTGCATTAGGCATCCAGGTTCCATAAAGAACGCACAAAAGTACTAAAGTACCAAAAAACTCAATTCATAAAGCAAGCAAAGGGAGGAGCGAACCACCTAAGCTACTCAATGGGAGTCTTAGGTCTGTCTCTAAAAGGTGTAGGCATGAAGGAAACTTTTTCTTTCCCTTGATATTTTCAGCTCTGAACCCTCTCTTGAATCTGAGTGCCTTAAACAGGCTAGTCAAATAAAAACAAAAGAAGGTAATTCTAGTATCTCCACTACGCTCCCCACACCCATTGACCAAGAAAGACAAGGAGCACAACTTGGTGGCTAGATCACTCTGTTTAGCCACAGACCTTGAGCTTAGTTGCTTAGCAGAATATTGACGGATGTGATACAAAGTTAAAAAGCTTCAAACAAAACAGACTGAGTGCAAGCCTCACCAGGATGTACTCTGGCTCTCTCCTGAATGGTGGGGTCCTAAATTTAAAACCACAGGCAAAATCAGGCAGCAGAAAAGGATCGTGAACATGAATCTTCCTTCCAAATCGTAGGCAGATAGAAGAATGGTACTACCACCACTTCCCTTTCCTTAATTTTCATGGGTTAAACCAGTGATGCAATGGTAAATAAAAATGTAGATAAGCTCATCTATCTGGTGTATGTAATAAATAGGCAGACATGATGTTGACCAAATTAGGAGAGCTGTTAATCAATTTACGTGTGATTATTCTTGATACACTATTGAGCTAATTGTGCTCTGAAAAACACTTACTGAACTAGTATCCCCCAGGACAGTGAGCGAGGGAATACCTTGTGCAAGATTTCTGATGTGACCTAGGTAGCAGAGCTGTATCTGAACTTACCTGGTACACGTTTAGAAGCTGAAATGTTGGTGGCTTGACCACCTCCCAGCTTTAGTGACAAGCATCCCCAAAGCATTAAGTGAACAGAAGGGCAGAGAGGCAAGTTGGGAGTTTCAGTACAATTCAAAAGTTAGATGTAGTTGCTGAAAGAGAGTTAGGTGCTCGAGTCTCTTTTTCTATGTATCCCTGTCTGCCATGGAATATATTTCTAGAGATATTTTGTGCATGAACATATTTAAATACCTGAAAATACCTTATAAAAATCATCTGTGGAAAGATTACACTAATTTAAGTTATCATCCTTTAAGTGGAAAACAGAACTAGCCATTTAGAAATTAGTACTACTTATACAGACTACTCTAGCATCTAAAACTTACCATATATGCATGCTTGTCTGGCTGTAAGTTAGGTTGGTATCTTTAAAATATATTTCAGAGAAAAATGTCCAGAAATAAATTTCTTATGCTTAATTACATTTTTTACTGAGTTTTGCAAGCCACTTAAAGGTTTCATGAGAAATTTATCTTTTAAAAAGTCTAGGACTGGATGAAGAGTGACTATTTCATTTTAAACAGAGAAGTGGTTAATTTTTGTATCTCTGGGGTAATGAGGTACTTAGCATACCTTAATTTTGCATGCAAAATGTATTGTAGAAGACTATATTTTGCATTCAGTACACTAATAATACTAAAAATAATATGAGCTATATGACTGTAACATGGTGGAATTTGGCTCAGAATTAAAAAAAGAAATTCTCTGTAAGACACAGCAAAGAATATCATATTTAAATAAGTTTAAGATGTTTCCAGTACATTCGATTTTACTCGAAAAAGGCAATTTTTCTCTACAACGACATAAAGAAAAATTATATTTAAATAAGTTTAAGATGTTATCCAGTCCGTTCTATTCTCYTTTAAAAATATAATTCCTCTGTCAATGAAGACAATTATAATGTTTCTCAAAGTTCCCATCAACAGGAATAATGAAAATACCATTCCTACACAACCTATCAAAAGAGAGTAAGAAAACCTCACATTCTAACATGATAGACAGACAAAATGGCCTTTAAAAATAAAATTAAAGGAGCAAGGAATATGATAGCTTCACAGGCTTTACTCCCCATAATTAAATGCCAAATCAAATACATCTCATGTTTTTTTGATCTGCCATGTTTAGATATGTAGTAGAATATGACTTAGTAGAGTATCACCTTTACCATTTCATAAAATACAAAGACAAACTTTCATTAATACCTTCCTTCACTCACTCTCCCACACAACATCTTTTTTCTATCACTTCGTTAGTAGCTAAATGTGATTTTAAATGGCACTGCATTTTGTTACTCTGACTGGAATGAAAATCTAGCTTTCATTCCCTGTTTCACAGCTCGTTGTCTTCTAAATCTTGCAAGAGTGAGAAACAGATTAAAGACCCTAAATAAGACCTATATCAGATACAATTCTTCTAAGATACGGGATGCTCTTGCTATCTACTCAATCATCTTGTCAATCATTCTTCATGTGATCCCTACAGTTCACATATAAACATATATAAACATATGTGAACATATATAACATATGGTAATATCACCACAATACCTTTAGACTCACAGCTATAAAGTATATTTTAGAGCACTTGGGTGTCTTCTAAACAGCAAAAAGGACATTTTCTAGCACTCAGAGGTTAAGCCTGCTTCTGCTGAAAGCAGACTATACACACCTGCAGAGATCCCACCACCCACCATACTTACTAGCCTCAGCCACATGAACTGAATCGGACATCGGCATCATCCTCTCATTCACTGCAACCTCTTATTTTAAAGACTTTGGTTACCCACACACCACTCCTAGTCTTCTCATGTGTGCAGTTCTCTGTGCCTTTGGTTCTTCACTCCCTTGCAAGGTACTTGTGGTATATAGCACTTTCTGATATACAATGCAATCTCAGGTAAAGCAAATCCACAGAAGTCCCACAGATTTTTTGAGGTTTAGCAGAGACATTATTTGTCACATTTTTTCCTTCTCAAAACTCTGAGTTTGAAGAAAAGATGTTGCCATAAGGCAGTAAGAAACTGTGATGAAGCAGTGGACTAAGGGAGGCTACATGGGAGCATCTCAACATAAGGTTGAGAGAAAAAAAAAGAACATGAATACCTCTCAATGAGCAGAAAAATTAGGAAACCTTGAAGGAAAGTGAAATCAGTGAAATTAGTGAAATCAGGCTAAATCCTACAGAATTGTTTGCCTATTTGCACRTCTTTTGACAACTGATTACTTGTACTTTTTACCTGAAAAAATGGAGTCAAATTAGAAAGAAATTGTAAGAATTTATGGCGGTTGCATGCTACTACGACTTCTCTAAACAGCATAGGCTTTTTTTTTTTTTTCTGACAAGATAATAAAGTGATTAAGGTGCCCCATCAATGCCACTCAACATAACAGCACAGTAGCTCAGTGACTAGGGACATCCTGGCGATTCTAGGTACCTGTTAACTCAGAAGGAGCGTACGCAGACATTCTGAGACTTCCACAGGACAGGACACTTGACTGCACTACAGTGCAGAAATCCTCACCACCAAAGAACTGAAAGGGGTTGCTGAGGGAAGCTAGGGTATCTGTAGCTCATAATTTGGGAAAGAATTTGCTCTCGTCTCACCTTCAGATTAAAGGAGGCTTTATGGACATCTTTGTAAGCCAGAATGAACTAGGGAATTCAAAGGATTATATTAAAAAATTTGCCACCCCAGCAGAGGTATGGAACCTTATGCTGCACTGCTAGAACTCTGGTCATTTAGAAATAGTTTGATAGACTGAATGATATATTAGAAAGAAACATGGATTTATTTCATGCTCCTGCAGCGCTGAAACAGAGAATGGTTTTGTTAAGTAGGTGATTTTTCTACTCCAAAAGCCCAGTTTCATACCAAAAAAGGACCCATTTATGAACTCAGTTATACAGTCACAGACTCATTTCCTGTCTTTATATTTCCAGTTTGCTTTCAAAGATATTCCCTTTTGCAATTTGCCTTTTAAAGGAATAAACTGCTATTGAAATTGTGGGGGCAGAAAAATCACATTTCCTCCAATGCACTTGTGAATTTCATTATATGTGAAAAACAGTTTTTAGCTGCAGAAGCCAATATTGCTTAGAGGAAATCAAGTGGAGGAGCAGCTGGAGGTGAAAGGCTAGTCTACACTTTCTGTGACCTACGAAGCTGAAGCATACGCATGTGCTGTAGGCCGCTCACAACAGGGAGAACCTGGAGAAGGTGGGAAGTTCTGCTGGTGTCAAGAAAAAAGCCTTGGAGAATTAACTGAAAACATTTGCAACAAATTGGCAGTCATTTGAGTTCGATTTATTTCTTGCTGTGTTTCAAAGTGGGTCAAGTGTTCTCTGCACCCTTACCTCTAATTTCCTTTTTCTTTCCCTAAAAAAGAGCATTGATGGGGGTGTGAGGAAAGAGGAATGCAGTGTGAGAGACTTTTTTTTTTTTTTTTAAGGCAGAAAATTCTATCTAATCACTAAAAAAGAGAACACCCTCCAAAACACAGAGTATATCAATGATAATTCAAAACTGGGAAGAAAAAACAACCCCCCCAAATTTTTTGCTAAATGCTAAACCACAAACTTATTCAGCTTTCAAATTATTACACTTGCACTGCATTCACTGGTAAACTATCAGAGATTAAACTTAAACATATCAGCAAGCAAAGCAACAGTATCCTAATCTTCCACAAGCTCTTCCATGTTTGTGATTGAATGAACAACATGGTACATTAGAATTATCAATATCACCTTTTATTCCTTTTCATTTGGAACAGGAGAATTAGGGTCTCAGAAAGCATACAGATTTTTTTTTTTATTATTCATTATTTTAATCATTGTGTGTTTTATAAAGCAATCTTTTTTTCCTGGATTTTTCTAAGTACTACCAGAAGTGTTTACAGGCCAATTGCCAACTTTTCCATTTTCTTTCCTGATTCCAGTTTTTGCCTATATGAGAAAAATGAATACCTAAAATAGCCTTCAGTTTGCAAAGGCTGCACCTTTTCTTGCAAACAGGATTTCATGTCATGATAACTTTTGTATCAGTTAATTGTAAACAGTAAATAATGCATAGCTGAAAGAGTAAAAACAAATCCTAGTTGTCTCATTAGTATCATTATACCTCTGTAGATAGCTCTGCCTGAAATAATACAGCTTCTTATGTGCTTAAGTTGYATGTATGAACATATTGTTTTTCTTTTTCCTTCAAAGCCATTTCTGAAATGCTTCATACTGTATAACACTAAGAAGAAATTCTCAAAACTTCAAAATATATCTAAATAGGAACTCAGGTCTGCAAAATTCAAATTTGAAACTAGCATTGTACCATCCTGATAAATTAATTTACACATTGTTTTCAGAGCAAGTATAGAAACAAACAGAGAGAGACCTCCCTTAACAATATACTTGTTTTCACAGTGCATCTTACTTAATAGCTTCAACAGAGCTAGTTACATAGTGACAAACTTCATCCATAGATACTGATTCAGTAAATTGTTTGTGGAATAATTGGATTATTTCTACTTTGATTGATTATAGCAGGGTTATTAATGCTCAAATGTGTCTACATATTAGATGATACTCTTTTTCCACTCAGAATAAACGTTCAGGTGCTGAGAAAATTGACGGGGTGAAACAAAGGCTACTCCTTAGCATCAGCATTTGGGAAAATTTCAGGGTTGTTTTATTAATTAGAATGAAATACCCATAAGATATGGGAACGTCCATAGTAAAGCCAGCTCAATCACTTGTTTGTTGACATATCCCCAGAGCAGTGTAGTTGGGCTTGGGGAACTGCTTCATAACACATTTAGTGATGTGCACAAGATGCTAAGCAAAAATAGTTTTGCATTCCAAGTTTAGAGAGGAAGAAAATCTGAGCCTTATACACACAAGAAAATAAAAAGAGTGCATAAAAATGTTGAAAATAGGGCCAAAAGTGTCAGGTAATAGAGAACCAACATGCTTTTGCAGATCTCCAACTACCAGAATCTTGGCCTAGCTCCCAGCTTCAGAAGTTGGATCAAACTAATCTTCATTTTGCCAAAGCTGATGGAAGCTCTAAAAATGTAAATCTGAGCTACAGCATAAAAGTGAAAGAATATTTCTTGCCCTGTATGATTTTTCAAAGCACATAAATTTTAAAATTAAATGCTGGGACTTTTTGTTGGATTTGGATGATACAACAGCCAAAATAAGTGACCAAAATTAATGGAAATAGGGCAGCAAGCTTTCTCAGGATTATAACGTGATGCAAGTGTTGGGAAGAGTGATGACAAGTCTGCTGCTCCTCTAGATATCTGTATTTCATTTTTTTGCGCTCCAAACTTGCACATAGTTGTTCCATCTACAGAAATCAACAAATTCTTGCACTATCTAGATTTTCACTAAACAGAACAATTTCTCAATCTACCCCAGCATTAATTATCATTTAACAACTCCCCTGACTAAGTTTGGTTGGTGAAAAAAATGCACTATTCTATTAAAAATATTAGGGTAATTTATGAAGCTTTATCTCTTCTAAACTAGAGGGAAATAACAGCCATGTGCACTCTGAAACACCGGGGATATGTGAATAACTTGTAATTTTCATGTAATAACACAAGTCCAAGGAATAATGCTTGAAAAAAATTAAAAAATATGTAATATTAGTATGTAAGTTTAATGACTGGAAACTCTGATGACACAGACACTACAGTATAAAGCCCACAAGTCATTTTACTTTACATTACTTTGAAGTTACACAATTACAGCAAAATCCAGTATCAATAGAAGTTCCATCAAATACAGAATGTGAATAAAGGAATCCTGCTATTTTAAAAACAGCATATTAGAAGGCTGGAAGTAGAAATACAAGCTTTAATTGGTCACCTTATATATAGTTTTAAGGCATAATACTGTGATGAAAGAAAATGGCATCGCTGGGAAAATTTGACTTAAGTGTAACTTTGAGGGCAAGTTAGGGAAATACTAAGAAATAAGGGAAATCATACAGAGGCGTTTTGACAAATATGTATGGGAAGCAAATAAGTGTGCTACATATTGTGACATAAGTGTGACAGTTAATTCAGAGAGGGTGCATCTAAATTGCTTTGCACAGTAGCAGCAGGTTTTACAAGAACAACTAATACGAAGCTTAAATGATAGATACTATCAGCCATGTCTGAGTTGGTACCCTATCAAGATAACTTTAGCAAGACAGCTGTTCTGCTATGAAAAAAATCCATGCACACACACACACTCACTGTACATGAAAATACTGGTACACATTTCCCAACATATAATACACATACCTTGTTTATTTAATGGTTTAAAGCAAAAGAGCAATTTTAAGAATGTGTTCATGTGAATACTGCGACCTGTTTGCTTGGTAATTTCATTTCAGCCTATCGCAACACCCAGCCAATGATTTATGATAAAACTACTGCATCTTTTATAAAATGAATTGGGCATTTTTTGTTTGGCTATTTTTTCTCTGTTTTACCTACTCATTATGTTATGTCCTATCCCTGGACTGTGGGATATTACAGCATGATGGGATGGCAAGTCTTAGCGGTGACCTCAGTATTACTGTAATGCAAGCAATAACAACATAGGACAGTGGTGAAAAGTCAGTAAACTGAATTTGCCTAAGTATTTTTGTCATGTGAGTCAATGATTTTCACATCTAGGCTTGACTGTAGCGGGTATGGTTTCCCACGAGTAAAGTGATCCTTCCTTGATCCTTATTTTCCTCCTCATGCTCATGTTGTTTTCTCAATGAAAATCCAGATAATGCATGAAATCCTGGCCCAGTCAAAACCTAACCCAAAACTCTCTGTCCTTTTGATAAGGCCTATTAAAATAGCATAGGAACCTGAGCTCTTCAGGGCCTGACTGCAAGGAGGGACAAACTAAACTGAAGACAGAAGGATTTATGAGAATATAAGGTGACTTCTTTTCATAGCAGCAAATTCAGATGGATGTTGAGAAGGGGAAAAAAACTGCACTCTGCTCTAAGTTGGTATGGATAGTGAATTTCTCCTGCATTTAGGAAGACATTAAGCTGCAAAGGGTGCAATTACTTTAGTGTTTCAGGTGAGATCAGAAATGTATTCTAAAAGCAAATCTCCTGATCATCTCTGCTTGCCAAGCGTTGGTTCACATCGTAGCCAGGCAGTGTTAGAACTGGATTCCTTCGGGGTGAAAGTAAACTGGAAGAGGCCATCCAGCAGCACACTTAATGCTCTCTAGCTGCCCTCGGGCATTCAGACCCAGACCAGGCCGGAGCCCGTCTGAAGCAAACCACGGACAGTGTGGACCTCAGATCCTCAGCGCCAACCACTTTGCTCTAGAGATGTGTTCCCACTTGCTAGTGCAGACAGAGCTATATCAATCACACAGGCAGCCCAGAGAGAACCCCTGGGGCTCAGARCTGTACTGATGCCCCAAAACAAATAGAAAATACTGTTTTCTAGAGCAAGTGAACAGCATAGTGAGGAACACCTATTTTCTTGGAGGAAAAAAATCAACAAAAATAAACACTTTTTAAGGGAAAAAGTATCTCGAATCTAAGAATATGTATCTCTTAGGTGAAATTTCTCAGTAGAAGGGTTTTTTTTTTTCATACTAATAGTTTCATATTTCAACTTTTGGGAGCAAAAAGGATAAGCATGGAGTAAACAGAATCAAGAATGACCTATCTTCTGGGAAGTGTTTATAACATAAAATTACCTAGAAGTGGGATGTTGCTGATGTACCCTGGCAAAAAAATTCAGTCATGAATGAGAAGATTAGTAACAGAACTTCTTGTGTATTACCTCATTCACCCATGAGAGAGGAGGACTCAGTGGTGAAGGGCATAATTAATACCCCATTTCCTTCAGGATCAATAAAACACAAGAATAAGAAGAAATATTTGTAACGTCTTTCTACAGCTGAGAAAAGAATGGTTCACTTTTAACTAGTGGAAAATTATCACAAAGGGGAAAACATTTTTTACCCAGAATGATTTCATTTAAATGTTACTATTCTGCACAAATATGGCTTTTGTATTGAAACAAAATGCACAGAAATTATTACAATTGTAAGTACAACTATATTAGGAAGGGTGAAACCATATGCAACAGCAGAATATTCATCTCTGAAATTCCAGAAAAAAAAACACTTTCTACATTTCATAAATCTTTATTATGAATATCGGAAACCTCTTCAAATGCAACTCAAAAAATATGGGCTGACCTTTATATATACATATTTGTCAATATTTAAATACATTGCCCAGTTACTTTACCATCACAATACTGAACATAACTAGTATGATAAGTTATGAGCGATTCATCCCTTGTTGTTTGGGAATTTTACAGGAAAAGATGAAGCTATACCATCCAGCAGAAATTGTGAATAAGGAGTGGTGAACATCTGTGCTGTTTCCTCTCTAAGAAAAAGAAAAGTTCATATCCCACCCAGGGAGAAGAAATGACCCTGATAAAGAATGTAAGTGATCTTGTTTGACCTGTGATGCAAGACTAGTGCTGACCTCTGACGCCTAACCACAATGTGTGTTTTTTGTTAGAAGAGTGAGCAAGTATGTGCTGCTATAAAGGAATGCAAGGAATATGAATGATGCTGCAAGTCAGTAGAATGAAATATTGATTGTGGAAGTGAAAGTGTGTTTGTTCAGGTAGGTATGAAAGGCTGAACAGAGGAGGAAGAGGAAGAAACACAAGAAAAAATAAACATACACATAACGAAGCCATTTCTATTGTAGAAACAAATCCAAGAATATGCCACTTCCTCAGCTTGATATTGCCCTTCAAAACATTTTAGAACTGCTAATTATAGTATTTAAAGCAATAAATAATCCAAATGTTGTCCTACATAATTATGATCTTAATTGAACTCTATCTTAATTCGGTTAAGGCAGCATTCTAAATTATTTAACTGTTCAAATTAAGTACTCTAACTCAGTACGTGGAGAGCATGATTAACCATTCTCGTCTAGAAACCATCCACTCAGCTTTTTCTTTAAAATAAAGAAACATTCTTATATGCCAATAGTTGGATGCATACATGGTTCTAATACCAGTGTAAAATAATACAACCCAGTGTTCATGAAAAAATGAGTGCATGAAAGATTTTAAATTATCAGCCTTCTCATAACGTAACTTTAAAGTAAAATAAAGTACAATTGGCTGCTTACTGACAATATCTGCTATAATATAGGAAATAGAATGCTCGGTATCCAGTCCCCATAAACATATTATGAATATAGGCCTTTTGTCAAATATGATTAATACAACAGATGAAAAGCTGAAGTCAAATTTAATCCACGCAGTCTCAAAGCACAAATCAATGCCTTTCTTTCCACATTCAAGAAGGATAATTTAATAAAAGTATTCTGTCAACTCGCACCAGCTGAAAATTTGGCCTCCAACTTGAGAAGTGACTAATAGAAAAAATAGAGAATGTAATAACAGATCTAATTGTATTGCAACTACTTTTTCTAGAACATTGTACTTTAACCCTGAAATAAGCACAGAAGACTAACACTGAGCACAAAAGACTAATGCTGCCAGGTCTGATGTACAAATCTTGCTAGTATGTAAAGCAATCAGTAATCTTTCAGGACAAAGACAATATAACCTGTCAGCAGTCAATATGCAGTACATTTTTAGTAACAGTAAGAATATGTTTCATGGAGCTGGATGACTCAAAAGGCAGGAAACATAACATGGAACTTTACATCTCGGGGTCACAGGTTCATATGTAACCCTGGGCTAGATCCACAGTGATATGCCTAAACTCCAGGCACTTGCTTGCAAATTGGAACCCAGATGCCACTCTCTGTAGATCCTTAAGATATCTTATAAATCTAAAGGGAAAATAAAGAGACTCAAAAGGAAGTCCAAAAGAGCTAGGACACCAAACAGCATACTGCTATTAAGAATCACTCAAAAAATACCTTCCTTACCCAGAAAATTAGCACTTCACTCAGCAGTGCAAATAAACACTTCTGAACCCAACTGATGATCTGTAGCATGAGTCTATCTCTAGGGTCAAGTATTCAAGCCTGTTTCCTAAGGTTTCCTATCCAACAACCTAAGGTTTCCTATCAACAACTATTCTTTCAAAAAATTGAGCAAGATTCACTCTTTCGAAAGTATAGTCAGAGAAGTAGATAATGATAACAGTAGCAACCTTTTACAAAAAACTAACCTTTTATAAAAACACCAGGTAAATTGTTTAGGAAGATGATTTCAATTTTCTCCTTGGTCTAGGGGAGTTCACACCCACATTTATTATTTTCTATGCCCCAAATACCATACTAAAATATGTATGGAAAAAAGGAACGTGATCATTTTCACTCCTCCTACTGAAATTGTACCTCTACACAGGGAAAGAATCAGAGACTCAAGAAGTGAGAGAAAGTCTCTACACAAAGAAGTGAACATGACTCTACATGAATCTACCACTGACTTGAGAAATATGAATTCTGGTCCTCGTCTTTGGTACTATTTATGCACTTCACATTAAAAGGACATTCACACAATAAAATACAAATAGAGCCTGCTGATTCAGACACTGCCCTGGAAGGGAGAGGATGCATATTTGTTTCTTTGGATAAAAGAAAGAATTGTACCTGGTTCTTCTGCTTTCTGAACTTCTGCCATTATTAATCTACTATACTTAAGGGGAGAGAGGYAGAAGTACCACCACTGTTTGTGCTATAAGAAAATAGATGCTACTGCATCTTAAAGGGATCCTGAGCCTGTCAGTGCCATGAGCATGTCTGTAAACGTGTATTGGAATTGGGCTCCTGGTGGATATAGACAGAGGAACTCTGTCTTGGTCCCCACCAGATGTAAGCATGTTCAGACTGCAGCAGCCCTGAGCAAGCAGTACAGCAGGGTGCTTCCAATGTAAGGAAAATTTTTTTTAATGACAGTTTGGGATTTAGCTGCTTCAGATGGTCTTGCTTGAGGTTGTAAGTCCTTTAGCCATTAGTCTAGCCATCAATCACCAGTGTCTGCAACTTGTTACCAGCTGATAGGATGTCTGTAGTTCACGGGATGAATATAAATATGTATCACAAAAAAAAAAAAAAAACCATCAGCTGGCATCTTCTTTCAAATGAGATTCTAACCCATGAACATACAAAGAAAACAGTACTTTCACCTCACCAGAAATAAGGCATCCTGGCCCATGCAAACTACACACAGTCTTGTTTAAACCACAGTTATTTTAGGATCACTATGCAGTATGTAGTCCCTGCATAAATATACATGTGCTAAATGAAAGGTTTGTAAATAGCTCTATCGTATTTGATGAGTCTGCTTACCTGTTTTGCTCTTTAAGTTCATACTTTAACTACTCTGGTGTAATAAAATATAGACATATATGAATTTAATACCACGTCTTGCATATCAGAAATTCTAGTGAATAGACTGGCTTCAGAACAAAATTTTCAGGTTAAGGAATATATTTCTAGTTCTGATATTTTGCAGGTGCCAATAATTGCAGGAATAAAATTTCAGCAGCAATTACATACGAGCATCATTAAATTTACATGGATGGCTGATTCGTGAGCATATTTAAATTCTCAGATGCCAAAGTGACTTTAGTTGTCCCCTCAAAATACACATACAAGTCCCTAAGCAAGCACAAGAATAGAGAAGTTAATTTTCAGAAGGTATCATCCTGCATTTTTTTCCCTATTTGAAGTCACAGTCTTTAGAAGTGGTCACTAGAGAGTACACTGACACTGCATCATCCCACAGCAGGTTCTAATAAACTTTTTAAAGTGTTGAATTTTACTAATAAATACTGAAGGAAAAACAAAGCAAGTTATGCTGATATTACATTTCCTGCAAGTTTCATCTCGTAGGAAGCCCTATTCATAGCCTATGAATATTCATTTCTCTTTCTGAAATTCTTTTATGAAGTTTGGATACTCATACTAACCCCATCCTCTAACTTCTCCAGTGAAATCCTGGATAAGCATGGATCTAGAAATGTTTCTTAGTTATACTGTGTTTGGAACATTTACCTGTTCTCTCAGTAAACTATCTTTGCTAGCCATTGTATTATTTTAATTGAATACTGAAATAAATAAGAGGCTTCATAATACCTTGATATGCTACCTTTCCCAGGAAATATCCATTTCCTGTCTTCTGTTTTTAGCAGAAGAAGTGGCCCACTTCTTGAAATTTATCACAGTGTTCCTAGGCTACAAAAGAATGTGTTATTAATAGCAACACATGGGATTAAAGAGTTTCTTCTGATTTAATCAACCTCATCATCATTCAAACTTCAAAATCAAGCAGTGTCTTTTTACACTGTATTTTATAGAACGTTAACTCTTCTGCCCTAGGGACTTACACAAACACCTCAGCCTGATCTCCAATAAATGCAATCAAAACTCTTGACATGTCCTGAGGTTGAATCCATTAAAGTGTAAAGGCTTTGACATTTTGGAGCATTCTCTTTATGTTACATTGACAAATGGAGGGGTTTTGTGTTTCATTGGTTAAGAGGGAGTCAGGTTTTAGTTATTTGAACCTGGGGTAACTTCATTCATGGATCAAAAAAGACCTCTTGGGGCTTCCAAAGTCTTAATTATTTTAGAGCTACAAGGCATGATTTGGTAGAGATTTGGGTAATGGGAAACATATTCTTCTGGGATCACTTCACTTTGGGGAGCTTTCCAGCTGTGAAACAGGCTCTCAAACTTAAAAGCTCTCCAAAGCTCTACCTGGCCCCGGGCCCACATTTCCCTGTAACAAAAGTTGACTCGTAGAAGAACTAATGTAATATATGCAACCAAAAAACTGCAACATTAAAGAATTGTAAGATTTATGATAACACTAAAAGTTGTTAAAATGCTTTAAAAAGGTCAGCTTTTCACATTTAGATTCAGAAGAATGTTCATTTATATATAATCACCACATACCTAATTCCACATGCAAAAGTGACAGCTATTTTATTATACAACTTATATGAGAAGGTTTGGTGCATGACAGTATTAGCTTATTAAAATAAAGTGAAGGTTCAATTTGTTGTCATTTAGAATGATAAATATCAGGCCTCTTTCTACTTTAGAACCAGTTTTCTGAACTTAGTTATTACTCTGGAAAACTGTTTAATTGGTGATGGCTCGTTTATTAGCTAATGTAAACATAATTAAATAATAAATCCATTGAAATCTTTAGGTATCTGACATTACTTAGCAACATTTAAACAAAATGTGTTACTTTAAAGAAATATATATCAACAAAAAAGATGAAAAACAGACTACCATTAAATTCCTTAATTGTAATTCAACATTATACATGCACATAAGGGTGGGTAAGAGAGCTGTTCCATACTACTGGCTTTGGGCTCTAAATAGGGTAGGATTTTCCTTACAAATTCTTGTAAATTGAAATTTTTACCTTTGCTATCAGTATGAAGAACAATAAATGACTTTTGAAAATCTAAAACTTGGACTTTTATAGGCTCTGATCTATTTAGAAGTATATATACAACCTTAGGTGTAAGAACAGACCTTGAGTATAAAGTTCAATTTGGGCTCCACTAGAATAGGTCTTTTGCTATATTTTTTATGCAGGCCAAAACTGAAAATGCCTTCTGAACATGAGAAGGCTAAAAAACAACTGAAGGAATTATGGGTGTCATTAAAAAAAGACATTAAACTTGAGGAAATTACACATGCACAGAAATCACACAAAGCAATGACAGCTCTCTACCATATCAAAACCATCAGAAAGGCATGCCACAAGAGAGAAAATCTTCTTCTGTTGAAGTCTAGCAAAAATCTCTTTCATGTTAATGGACCCCATTTGAAGTCTGGGGCCAACAGCTCTCCTATATTTGACAAAAAAGAACTATATATCAACAGTCTTTCACTATTCCTATGGTCTCTCTTCTAGTCCTCACCTACAGAAGCCCTGAAAAGTCCTCTGATCTATTCTGTAAATGATAAGTTGCTTTTTCCTTTTTTTTTTTTTTAAAGACCTCTAGGACAATGACTATTAAAGCTTTAATTCAATACTATAAGTGACTTTGAATAATATCCATGAGCACACATTCTCTGTTGAGCCTGTCCCGATCCCTCTTTTTCCATAGTTATAATGTCTCTTTCTTACACTGTGTCTCTTTGGGTCTCTGAAAAAGAACACTTTAATTGTCCAACTGTAATTAGATTAACAACTATTAACAACTAATTGTCAACAATAATACAAATACAGTTTATTCCCTGATATACAGAGTAATGTTGGGGATCTGGAATACTACATTAGACTGTAATAGAAAAATGCAGAGGAGCAGAGTACAGAGACAGATTGGGTCAGTCCAGGTCAAGCTTGACCAGTCTCGATCAGAACAAACAGGGTTTCTCTTTGCTTGGCCTGCTTCCTACAAAGAATTTGGTATCTTTCTGGAGTAAAGCTCCAGGTTTAGGGAGGAAACAAGGCTGTTGGCTGAGGCACAAACTGGGATGAGCTGCCCTCGTGTGAAAGCTTTCGGGCTGTGGCCCCATCCTATGTCCTCCTGGAGACAAGGAGTAATCCGGGTTGCAGGGACCAAGGTCAATGTCTATATTTATAGTACAGTACAACTACAACCTGGATAAACTCTTCTGGATAACTCAGAGTCGATTCTAATAATAAATATTGACAGTAAAAATCAAAAGCTCAAACCGCTAATGTGTGGTTGCCTAATAAAATTTTAAGAGGAAGTTCTTAATTTTTTTTTTTTAAGACATATGCCTTCAGTCACTAACAATGAGGGTGTTTAGAATTTATTTTCTGAAGGGAGAAAAGCCTAGAACTGACTTGAGAGTCTTTGATAAGAAAAAATATGGGACAGAGCTTGGGAAAAAAAAAAAAAGCATAGTACTTGAAAGTGGTCTCAGTTTCTGTTTTGGGTTTTCTTTTATGTAATAGCACTGAGTGACACATATGTGTAGACTGAATAAAACAGACCACAGTGAACAAGCAATACATGTAAAATGATATAAAAATATTTGTATCTTTGGAATGAATTTACTTGACAACCTGCCAGATTTCTTTTTGATCTGCTCATTGCTTAAGATTAAGAACATTAAGAAGGAAGTATTCAGTGAAACCAAAAGGCCTATCTAGCTCAGCATCCAATTTATAATAGTGGCCAAAAGCTAATATCTAGGGAAGAATGTTAGCACAGGGCAAGCGTTTAGTGATATCTTTCCAGAACACCCTCCTAGCCTCCAGTGGCTTCCAATTCAGAGACTGAAGGAAGAGATTTGTTTGAAAGACGATTATACACAATGTCTACTTCCAGAGGCAATGGCTCTTACTCAGTACATCAGCTTCATATAGAGACTTAATTTTAAAATTATCTTCGTTCAGTAAAAATTAGTGGGTTAATGGAACTGTCATTTCAGTGGCTGTAACTGCATGGCTCAGAGTGCAGAACGAAAGGTCTGTGCTGGCCCACGTGGCACRTGCTCACCCATGGGGCACCCTTTATCTCCGACTACTCCCGAAGGTTCACAGGCTACACAGCAGGTAGGGCTGACAAGGAGCCCTGGAGCTGTACACAGACAACACCAATGTAGTCCTTGGCAGTGCTCCGCCAAGCCCTGAAGCTGCTCCTCACACAGGACTTGCCCACCACATGAACCAAAGGCCTGCTAGGATGCACCTGAACCTTACCAGAACTCACATTCCCAGGTGCTACAGGTGAGACTGAACATAGGCAGATTTTCCACAGCCTGCCAAAGAGGCAGCAGCGCGGCTGGAAGGTGGAGGGTCGTGGAGCAGGTCCCCCTCACTTCTGTTCACAGCTACAGCTATTGCCAGGCCCCAGTCTGCAAACACATGTAGTTATCCTTACCCCTGTGGGTGTTCCTATTCTATCTAGGCTTGCTGATGCAAACAGCATTATCGAATTATTGGTAAGAAAATTAAGAAGCTCTACCTCTAGTTCTTTAGACTGTATTTCCCAGTATCTTGTACAGACATGTTTTAAATACTTCCAAGGAATGGAAGCGACAATTCCACAAACTAATAGATTTCACCATAAATTAGACCTGTAAGTGTTGCTGGAAGGTCACCATTCATGTCAATGTGTTCCAGCTTGTGCAATGTAAGAGTTTTGACTGTGCTGATGCTTGGCTATGCTCCTGGGTCTATGACAACTGACAGAGGATCACCAAGACAAATCCCAAAGAACAGAGGAACAAACAGTCTTTTCTGATGTGAACAGTTAAACATGTATAACTTCTTAGGCAAGCTAATGTCTGTTTCTGTGGCTAAAAAGGAGCACCTACCGACTGAGTATTCCAAACTTTTGCAAGTTGCAGAGGCAGAGGCAGATTTTATCAGTGCACCCATGAATATATTCCTTACCAAGCCACTAAAACTTAACACAGTAATTGTGAGAAGGGGAAAAAAAAAAAAAACTTTGGCAATTAAAAAAGAAAATAAATGAGAGAGAGAAAAAGACTCTTTGCTGGCCCATACACTGATAACTTGTATTTGCCAAAGTTGCCCTTCTTTGATATGACATTTTGAAGAGATATATTTCAAACCGTATGAAAGTCAGCTTGAACCAGGCTTATTTCAACTCTGCTTATATCAGCTGGCAACAAGGTTATGCTTAACTGGAAAAAGGCATTCCTAAACTGAAACAAATATGCCCAAATCAAGTTTTGGAGTATTGTGAATTTAGCTGATGCAACTTTTTCACACAGAAAAGCCTGAGTGTAGTATGCAGGGCGCCCAGCAAAGACTTCATCAGCGTTTCACTTTGGCCATGCACACAAGCTGTCTCAGTTTCAACTGGGCCAAGACTACTGGCTTTAYGTTCACAATCTGACAGACGTTATTAGAGAACGGTACTGTTTCACCTTTAAAGACTGCTGATTTAAACCTTTCTCCTGGGTTTTGTTTCAGGAATTATAGGAAGGAGACACAAGAGTCAGGTTACTTCTTCTGAAGGACTTCCTCATATTACAGGTATCCTCAGCAGGAATCTTACAGATTACTGCTCCCTGAGACTCTGACTTGCCATATGACTACTTTTTTTTTTCCACTTGAAAGAGCAGCAATTAAATCATTTTGCCTGAACTGCAGCACCTGCTGGAATATAATTCTGGGTAAGAGGTCTCCATAATTTAGGTATTTGAAATCAGCTTTGTATCAAGAATGTGTGGATAGCAAGTTATGCTATTTTGACAGAAAGATTTTTCTGTGCTATTCATCATTCTGTACAGCTCTGTCTCTTATAAGAACACATATGCAGGCTCATACAACCACAAGGGGCCCCGTCCTCCACCAACAAGTAAGAAAATTTTCATTTAAATCATGTTTGTAGTGTGGTTATACTGAATACTCACATATCTTGGGCATGTGAATGCCTCCAATATACTTAAACATATGTATCCTTTGCAGTCAAAGCTATAAATCATATTCCACAATGAAATAAGTCATCACTCATCAGTTACATGTCATAGTAAAATCTCTCTCTGCTCTCTTGCTGGATAATTCTTTCAGAAGCAGCTGTTACAGAGAGTAGCTATGCATCTGAAGATCTTGGCTCATGTTTGGTGAATCAGGTTTGGTTTTCATTTAAAGAATATTTTTTTACTCCACAGTTTTATTTAAACAAACATTTAAAGCTTTTTAAAAAGATTCAGTTGTAGTAAGTGATCAAAGCTGTGGTTATTTAGGCTCCTTTTTATAGGATGGTTACAACCACATTAGCAATGGTTTTCATTCTTTTTTTCATTATAATTGGACAGCACAGCCCCAGTCATTACCRTGCGAGTGACCTCTGCCCCAGCAGTCATGGCAGAACAGGCCAGTCTTTGCCCATTTATCATGTCAGGACATAATTTCAGCCATCGTGATAGCTTTCTAAGGTCATGCTGCATATTTCTCTCACTTTTCTTTCTCATTTTTGCTTCTCTACTCCTGTATGACTTCTCTCTTCTTACCTAGATCTAAGAACCATAATCATTGAGCCTATTTTGATGACTTTATAAGACCATAAGGTCTACTAATACACAGAATGATGGAAATTTGGTTGAGAGATTACTTTGGATAAAGCATACCAGTGACAACTAAGTATATATCATGGACTCAAATGCTAACAAATTACTCTGAAGCATACAATACTTATARACCTTAAACCGATCTACAGCATGAGTATGCTGAGATGAGATTGTCAAATGAAGAAAACTGTTCTGTGGTATCATGAAAAGAAATGCTCACAGGAACATTATAACAAATAAACCACAGACTTTTTGTTATAGATCTTTGAAAGTTACAGTGATCTCCCTCCTCTCGATACACAAGCCGAGACTTGCAGTCATAAAAGTTCAACTAAAAGCAATTTGAGTGGGACTTGCAGGATCGATCCTTCAGGAATTACTCACGTACCTAATGTTAATAACGTATGTAAGCTTCTGCAGCAGCAAAACCTCAGTTTGTACATCATGCACATCATATTGTAAATTGTGTTACACAAGCACTGTTTCCAGTATTTTCACATCTTATTTTCCTCCAGCCTGTTAGCATACATTTTTGTTGGTATCTAATACAGACACACACATATGCAAAAGACAGACACTCACTTGCAATGAAATGCATGTATGGGCTCCTAGGACTCTGCTGGGCTGCAATTTGCTTGGTTCAATATGGAAAATCTAGCTGGGTTAAAAAAAAAAAAAGATCATTTGGACTTCAGCCTGTGAAGGTTTGGCAAAATTCCTGGTTTATAGAATTTCTGCTACCTGCTATTTGTGTTCCAGGTAGCACAATGCTTCAGAATCTTAAGGACTTCTGCTTTAGTAATTATTTTTACAGACTTCTTGATAATGCCAATTAATTGATTCTCATGTGATTTGGTACTTACTGCTTATAATATGTCATTCAAAATGAAGTTCAAAATCAGATGGTAACAGAGATGCTCTGAATAATATTTTAGTTAGTTCACTCTATATATTTAACTTGTGGGTAATGTTAAAAACATGAGTTACCTGCAAAGATTTGGAACACATGAAAATCCACTGCCTTTTCTCATGGAGGCTAGAAAAATATTCAGTGTGATACCAAGTCTTCATAAAAGCCTGTATTTCCAGTTTGCTTATGAGATTTGACAAGACCAAGCTGATATTGAAAACTACATTCAAGACCTTTGCTGTTTAATAATTTATTTTCTTGAATATGAGGTTTTCTGTGAACAACTGGCAAAATCCACAATACGAGTCTTGGTGNGGGGGGGGGGGAAGGGGGGAAGCAGAACCTAGTTTGCCCATTAAGCTTTTTTACTACTTTATGATTTCTTGATACAGAAAATGTAGAATCAATAGAAGGGAATAATCTTCCATACTTGTTCCTTACTTTCGGGGGGGACCCAGCGAGAACATCAAAATATAGCTTGATCATTTGTATGAGAGTGCCTGTGAAACATTGCACCATGGTGATTAGGATAGGAAGAAGGACCAACAAGAAAACAAAAACAATAGACTTCAGCAATGAAATTTTCAATAAGCCTCCAGAATGGGTAGCAAGATTTCAAGGAAAACTGATCTAAGGGGGAAAGGAATTAAAGAGAACTCTTGGTACTTTAAAAGAAACAATATTAAGGATGTAAGTGTAAAAAAATCTCATTATGGAGAAAGAACATTAAGACATAAATTTGTCTAAATCATGAACTTTTCCTGATTCCAAACACAAGATGGAACACACAGGAAATATTTGAAACATTCTGAAACAAAAAATCAAATAAATTATTTACAAAAAGCTATATGTGTRTATATATATATATATGCATACATATACATACATATATACATACAGAAGCATTTTCACAAATACATACATATAGTGTAACAGCTAACACAGTTGTATGAAAAACAATCAAACTATATCCATGTTGGATAGGACAAGAAAGACTCAAGCTTAGCAATTTTTGAAACTGCAAGAACAGTTACATGCTGAAATACATTGCCTGGGGAGGTTGTGGAGTCACCACCATTGCAGGTCTTTGACACAGGTTAGACACGCACCTGCCAAGATGGCTGTAAGCGTTATTGACCCTGCCCTGGGGAAGACAGAGGGATCAGAGGCTTTTTCTGTGATTCTTCCAGCTCTAAAAAAATCAGTGTCTGTGACTCCATTGCTTTTGGCTGGCATTCTGCACCCTTCAGACCCCAACCCATCATCTCAGTTAATCTATACTTCCTATGAACCTGTAGCTCTCCCCTGTGCTCCCCTCAACGTTACATTAAAGGTGGACCTGGTCCATCCCCTCAATATCTGACATGCCTGATAGTATGGTGGGGAAAGCAGCAGGCATGGGATGTGAGAAGGACATTACGATATTGCAGCAAAGGGCTGAAGAGAGCTGGAAGTGAACAAGCAGAAACAAGGGCATTGGGAAACAAGGAGAGAGTTGAGTTTCTGTGGTGAGCGTATATAAAGGTAAACAGGACACAAATATACATGAAATTCATTCATTCGTTTAGTACCACTGGTCACAAGAGAAGTCATCTTTGTTTTCCTTCTTAAATATCTGATCAAAGGTTTTATTAAGTTAGACTTCTGCTATAAAAACTATGTTGCACTTTGGTCACAGAATATTGGATTTTTTTTTCCCCTGAAATGAGATGCTTATTGCAGTTTGTAAAAAGCCATTAATAAATAAAGAGTTTGTCCACAAGGGCCAAGGCCATGAGCTGCTGAGGAAGCTCAAATATGTTAGCTTAGGCACCAGAGCAATATAGCATAGACCATGCCATCTTAGTGGGGTATTCCACCATGGCAATAATCTGCATAGTGTTGTATTTTGTGCACCTGAAGTTTTGCTTAGTTCTTAATCCTTTTCAGAAAAAGAATGGGGTAGATGCCAAACAATATGAATTTTAAACAGCTGTAATATTTAGCTGACAGTTCTCTGTCTGTGCTGACTCTTTTATTAAAATACAAGTGGACAAGGGCCAAAGAACAAAAACCAAACTCCCCCAAACCAATTATTTTTCTTTTATGTTATTTTGTTTACTTTTTGCAATGGGTTTTTGGTGTCCTCAAATCCTTAAGAGTGCAGTTGGCCAAAACTGCAGTTCATTTCTTGATTAATGCAGAAAACAGCATGAAGCTAGAGGGCAAACGCAGAGTTGCCTGTATATCCCTGATTCCACTTCTCATCTGCTGTGCACAGTGGTGGCTCTAACGCTTTTTAGCTGGTGGGTAGCCAAGGAAGACTGCCAAGGCTGAAGCTGCCAGGTCCCCCTGTGATAAAGCTGCTAAACGGCCTAAACTGTCTAGCACTAGAGCAGCGGCACCCTGRAAGCCAGCAGAATTTCTTGTCTTGCCTTGTCCCTAGAGCTCCCTTGCTTTCAGCTCTCAGAGCTGTGGAAAGGGTCTTAAGGCACTTACCAGCCATAGGAAGGTTTTGGAAGGCAGTTCATGGAATCTTTATTCACTGTTCCCTAAACCATCTGCAACCCAACAGCAGTCACTATTGTATGCCTAAGTCCACTTAAGTATGCATAAACTCACAGAAGTTTCTTATATATGCCTGTAATTCTTGATGCTAGGAAAAGACTTTAAAAATCTAATAATCTAAAGATCATTCTAACAGCTGTGTCAACAGCTTCCGATTCCATATGAATACTTCTTACAAATAACATACATGTTTGAAATCTGAGGTACTTTAATTATCCATATTCACCTGTGTGCTTCCCATAAACATTACTGTAAACAAGCTAGCACACTGAAATTCATATTTCTGTCTAAAAATAGGCTTTTAGATGCAAATGGCAAAGGTATTAAGAAGTTTCAGTATTTTTCTTTAAGTTCTTTACTGTTTCTCATTTTTACTATTTGTTTGTGCTTTGAAAAGCTTTTGGGGTACAAYCATTGTATTCAATTCTTATCCAAGACAGGCAACAGCAATGTATTTTTTACTATCATACAACAGCTACATCATGCTGTGTTACTGTGAAAATTAGATAATCAATTTCCTAAAGAAATTAATTTTTTTTCTGAATCAGCCAGTAATTTCCTGCTTCTTTTTGTTTAACTGGGATCATTTTATGGCTGGTCTGCACTGAATACCACTACTTTTCACAAAAAATATACAAAATACTGTATTACCAGTAGATGTCTACTAGGAGATAATCATACCATTCTTGATGGCAAACACACAAAATCAAAATGACTAAGCTTCATAGAAAATTTAAATTGATAGTTCAAACCAAAAAAGCTTACGGTCCTTTAAATCCAGGCTAGAACTCTGAACTTCTCCCTCCTTAGCTATATGTTRGTAAAAGGTAATTTATTGTCAGACATAATGCACAAGAATTTCAATGAGATTTAGCATCTCACATCTTTGCCAAATTGCCAAATCGTTCTTGCTCAAGGACTCCCTGAACCAGAGATGGTTTCTATATAAACAAAAAGCTTCAGTCAATTTCTCTTCCATGAACTTTTCTAGTCTCTTCTTAAGCCTCTGTAATTTTTCTTCTTTTACAGCATCTTGTGAGAGGTTGTTCCAGAGGCCAAAGCTATATTTTGTCAAAAAACACAACCTTTTGATTTTTTTTCCCCCTCCACTCACCACCTATTAGCTTCAGTTGATGGTAAGCAGTCTAGTACCATTCCCTCTCATTTGTCTTCACATGTAACCAGTGCATTGCTAGCTGCATCGATGGACTAGAGGTTCACCTTCTAACTTGGTGATGCAAACATGCATACATGTGACCAGATATTTTTCACTGCCACATGAGCTAACACACGTGTCTCAGGCATGGATTCCCTGTAACTGGAGAGTTTTGTAAAGCAGCCTTTTTTAATTGAGAAGTTTGAACATTCGATGATAAAATACTTTCCAACTTCTAAATAGTACTAATTTTGATGCACCGAGTTTCACTTCAAGCTTTTTTTTTTTTCTATAATAGTCCTCCTTTTTTGCATCTCTGAAGACTTAAGAACATCCCACAGTAGACAAACATGTTATTAATATGTTACCATATGCTGATTTATTCTCATTTATGTTGGTTATGTCCCATCACTAAATCCAAGCACCTGGCTCAGTCTGCACTTCTACTCATCTGTCAGTAGACAGATTAAAGTTGATTAAGGACGCATTCAGATTGTCTCAGTGTTCTGTGTATCACAATTTTTTTTTTTAAGAAGCAATCATAATATATAAGACAAAGGCTGAACTTTATTCCTGTCTGAAATTATTTATTATCCCAATCTTCTTTGAATGTACTTCAGCTGATAGCTGTATCACATAGCAACTCTGCATGTGTATCAGGTGTAAGTTTGTCTGGTTTTTTTTGCTTTGTTTTTTTAAACAAAAACATGAGAGGTCTGAAGGACAAACCATTCAAAAATTGAGAAGCACAGATCAAAAAAACCCAAATCAAGAATACATTGACTTTTTTTTTTTTAACACTTAAGCCTATTCTCTTTTGAATGGATCAAAACAAGTTTAATATATCTATAACAATAAAAATAGTACTGTCAAACAGATGATCCAGAGTGCTCAGTGAATATTCAGTAAAAGAAGAGTGAATTCTAGTGGATTAAGGAGTAGGCAGAAGCAGTGGCATGAAATATCATGAACAAAAGCAAGATAATCAAGCCAAATTAATAGATAAATCAATACTTTTTAGTTCATCTGGAAATAAAAAAAAAAGTTAGGACAGAACTGTTAGTGATTTCAGTCTGACTTCAAACAAAAATTTGTTTGTATTTTTTTCCAAAGGGGTCAAAACGTTTCTTTGGGAACACCCTTAAAAATATTTAACTCTTAATGAATTTTTTCATGGATTTTTCTTCTTTAATCATAATATTGGCAAAACAAGTGTGACTTTACAAAATATCTGTTTTAAACCTGTGTTAAACAGCATATTAAGAAATATCAACTCATCACTGAGTGTGAACAATCTGTGATCCCATCTCTATTTTAGTGTTTCTGACTGGTAAAGCCAAACACAAAAGACTTAAGGAGAAAGAAGGAAGAAAATCCAGAAGCAAGAAAAAAAAAAAAAAGATGATTGAGAGTCTGGATTATCATTATGAAGACACAATACTAATTCATTTTATTATGTGTTTCATATTACATACTGTAAATTATATTCTTGGATAAAGAGCATGTGTGTGCATATGTGTCCTTGTATATGTTAAATATATAAAATACAATACAGATATTAATTCCATTCCTAAATTTATATCTGTGTTCTCTTGGTTTCTGTATTCATCTCAAAAAAGGCAAAAAGCAGTATTTCTAAGCCTATTCATGACAGACAACATTCCTGGGTATTCATTTCAGCAGGGAGTAAATAGCCATGAATGACTTTCTTGTCTATACCTTTGATTTTAAAAACATTTCTTGGTCATTTAACAAATGGTTCACCACACTTCAACTGAAGGGGAAGAAGATGTCAGTGATTTGATGGATGCTTTGTACTATAACTATGAGTAGAAAGAAGATATTTAACACTGTGTATTCTCATGATTTGTTTTATAAACCTATTGAATATGCACAGTTGAATTACTAGAATATACTACTAAGAATATTGTTAAATTTTCCCATTCAAAATCCTTAAGATGAAATTTTATGAAAAGACAAATTGCATTTTCCCTAAAAAGTTTATAATAGAACAAATCTGAAAAGAATTTTCTCCTAAATCTTGGGTGGAACTTGGTCTTGGATGCAAAAACATCTCAAAGTCTGGTCACTGTGCCAATGTTTAGAGTACACATTGTCTTGCAACATTCAAATAACTTTACAACATCAACAACAACAAGAGAAAACTGTTATAGACAAAAAAAGCTGTCTATAAAGAGCCATCATTAATTGAAGTTGCATTCACTAAATCAGGAAAAAAATATAATCAAGTTTATGATAATGACATAAGCTAATGGCTACAAGATGCATGCATTTTGGGAGTGAGAAAGAGGGACTTTGATTTGCTGTGGGAGGACCTCTAAGTTGTTGGAGGCATTTCCTTTACATTAGATCCAAGCTTCATTTCATTTTAATCCACTGCTGGTTCCCACACTCTTTTGCAACTATCACATGGGACATGATCAGGACAAACCTTATGCAAGTCACTAGGGGCCAGCTCCAGTAAGACTGTGATGCCTTAAATTAGGCACCACAACACAGAACCATACTCAGCTATCCCTCACAGGGATGTCTATGCTATTTTTTTTTCCTCTTTTTGATTTAAAACTACATCTGCTGTTCTGTCTTTTGGCATCAGTACATTTGATATTTCTCATCTTTCTATAAGCTAACTCAGGAATTTTCAGAAAAAAAAATAAGACTTCCTGTGAAAGCGATATGTTACTAGAATAAAATATCAAGCTTTATCATACTGTCAAATCAGTATTAGCATGCAAAGAACACAAAATGCCTCATGGATACACCAAATGCAAGAGTAAAAATTGACCTATTATGCTTTCCTGTATATGGAACATTACATTCTCTGCTCCATTCCCTGCCTTTCTGAGCAAAAATATTCTTAGCACAGGTGTTTACTGCCCTCCTTATGCCTTGTTTAGTCAGTGCTATTTGCACAAATTGAGTGCAAACAGATATGAATGCTAGAAAATCAGAATAGTGACATAAAAGTGGATACACATGGTTCAAGAAAAAAGAGTATCAGGTACCACAATTTRTATGTATTGTCCACAGTGCTCTTTCATGTTTGTATTTCATTGCCAGTCCTTAGGGCYTATAAGGAAATAAAGGAAAGGAAACCTGCAGCCCAGCCCGCCCCAGAAGGATGTCCCTGATTTAAGCCACTGTAATATTCAGTCTGGCAATTTCAAAGTAGGCTCCTTTTCAGAGGTAAAATGACAGAATTTGCCCATTTTTACTGCCATATTGCCAGAGTAAGATGGGGTTGTAGGTACAGGCACCACAGTTTTGCCTCATATTCTTACACTTAGGAATAGTCCTTCTCCACCATTCTTGGCATTCTGCCACTTGTGTCACATGAAGGCAATATCTCAGCTTGCCCTTCTGTGCTCTCCACTTTCTCCTTTCAACCCATCTCACAAGCACTGTGATTTTATTGTTCATTTCCTGTCAGACTATAAACATTGTCTTTCTCTTGGATTTTTGTTGCTTACATTTTTTTTCTCGCTTGCTGGCCTGTTCTACATCTCCCCACCCTTTCGTATCTGTCTCCAAACTGCGGCTAGACCGTAAATTACTTTTGCAATAGCTCTTCTCATCCTAAAGTATCTCTTTTTCCCTGAATAATCACTCTCAACTGACTCTCCCCTCTCCTCTGTCCATCCCAGCAAGGTTTACTACAGTTCAGCCAACCCTTCCATGGCATTCAGTAAATTATTTCTTTTTAAATAATCRCATTGCAGGAGTATTAACATGATGTCATTCTCAGATGAAAGGTCTAACTAGAGATAAATTCTTTAACTCCTTTATTCTAGCTATTCAATCTTTCCAGCAGGGACAAAAACAGTGTATTTTTTTGGTTATAGAAATATTTTCCAAATTCTTCCCCATTAACACAGAAATATGTACTTCAATATGTAGGATGCGCTAACCAATATGGTTTCCAAACCATTGTCATTAATTGAACCTTTTCTTCGGTAAATTAATATGTTAACCTGAAGTTCTGGAGTTTCAGTCTGTTAAAAACAAACAAACTATGGCATACAGATTTAGAGATAAAATAAGAGGGGGAAAATACCATTCTCTCTCCAAAAAATACCATTTGCTTTCCAAAAAGGTATATTTTCCACTTTGATCAGGAAAGCAAAAGGCATAAGACCTTTGTCTCCATGGCCTCACTGTAACTTTAGTTCAATGGGATTCCAAGGAATATGGGAAGATTTATTAATCCTTCAAGGCCTGTAAACTGGCTATTTTCCCCTTCTTCAGGCTCCCTTGTAGGCGGGGTTCTTCATTTTCTAAAATCCTCTTAAGAGCTGAGGCAGTGGAATTTTAGGCCTCAGACTTAATAAAGGAATTCTTTTCCCTTGGGTATGCAGCAGTGGGAAGAGGTATAAGAAAGTTCAAAACCGAAATGAATAGAACCATGTCAGATCTTTTTTTACTGTTATCCAGTTCAGGTGACTAAAGAACACTGACAGTTTAGTTAATAATACGGCATTAGTAAAAAAATAAGCATATTTCAGATATTGAAGTGTATGTTAGCTTACTAATGAGATTTTAATTTAAAATGACAATTTACTTCCATACTGCCAAAATGTATTGAAAAGATTTATTTATACACCTAATGAACCATAACTTAGAGAGCAGTATAGAAACACATTACTCTGTGGAGCTCCTATAAGTACTGCATCCCTATTTAATTTTGACTCTGCTGAGTGGTAATTAATTCTGGTCATTTACTTTGACATCTCTCTGTCAGGCAGCCAGGTGTAATCTATAGCATACACAGAAAAGTTACAACATTAAAGATTCGAACCACTCTACATGTAAAACATTAAAGCAGAAAACTTTAAATATACATCTGATTTATGATTGGAAAGGCAACAATATGGAGGTTTTTTCCATGGACCTATGCCTAGATTAAACTGATTTGGATACATAAATGGCAGTATTTTTATTATGTAGATCCAAGAAAATGCAAAGTTTTAAAAGAACTTAATCCAGCCTTAAGTTCAGTGCCTGTCATTCTATGCTTCAAGTTAGCTGCACGTACAAAACTGCAAGCACAGTTWATTACAAATAGGAACAAAATTCTTAAATTCATTTGGCTATCTGATTACTGTATATAGTCACTAACCTGTTAAACACTAGCTTTTAGGTACACAGTTTTCTTTCTTTAATGGGCCTAGTAACTATTCCTGCTAGAGTCAAGACACTAGTCTAGCCAAACCACAAGACAGATCCGGTTCCTAACATTTTGTAATTGGACTACTTATACCCTAACAGTTTGGGGTTGAAGAACTTACAAAGCATACATACTGCGTTGCTACATTTCACTCCCAAGAAGATGCAGTAAATGTATACAGCYGGATTACTCCTTGTCCAGAAAAGCTGGTCTAATTTATATGAACGTGGTCTGACTCCCTGCTCAAAACTCCCGACAGGCTACTCCATCAGGGCAGGGAGCTTGGATTTGTCTCTGCGGCGATGCAAAATTGTTCAGCCCCAGCACATGGGCTTAACAGCTCTGCTTGAGGTCAGCATCCTCCACATGAAAGCCCTGTGCCCCTGCTCTGTTATCTGCAACCGCTCTCTGTTCTCCCAATACAAATTCAGCCATACACTTCCCTGCTAGCTGTTAATTTCCATTTCTATTCTCATACAGAGATTCAGGGGTTTCATTATAACCGTTCTCTGCAATAGCATTTGAATGATTCCCCGATGATTTCCAGGACAATACGTAGTGCGGACCTGCTTTCAGGGCTTCTTCTCAGCCACAGCCAAGCATCTGCTGCGTGGCCCAGGACAGGCACCAATCTTCAACTGGGTTTTGTGATTCTGGATTGTGGGGCCACAAGTACGAAGAGCACATCAGGCTATTGACAAAAGTTTTTCTTCCTATCACACTTTCCCTATGACCTTCTGAAAAACAATTCAATCTACACCAGCAAGAAATTAATACTAATTTATATGTGTTCCAGCTGAAATCTTCTGCTGAATGAATGTAATCACAAACATCCTTCTTTTAGGACATTACAATCATAGGGGTAATTTTCATTACGACACATCTCAGAGCAGATTCACTAAAGCCAGTTAGACACATTCTGCCTACAGGTGGAGCAGATAAACGTGCTTCACTAGGCAGGAGAAATTCCGGTTGGAAATGAGTAAAGCAGTGATTAGGAGCACTAATGCAACTCCTCCATTCAGAGAGAAATTATTTCCCCAGATATTTGCCACTCTTCTGAAATCAGTTACCCAGCAATAGCCAGGGTCAGAATGTAGACTCTACTAACCTGAGGTACCATGCTTTCTCTAATTTTAGCTATATTTAGTTTACCTCTGAATTTGGAAATAACAGAGTCTAGGGGAGTTCCACACTGGCCCAGTTAATCCTTTAATTGGATGTTGAACTTCTTAAGTAAAAAAAAMCAGAAAGTGTACATACTTCTGAGATAGGACATATGGGGAAAATAATGTGTGTGTGAAACTCAGGATGAAAAGCTATTTGTCTATCGAAAAAACTTTTAAAGTATAGAAAATTGTTCACAGAGTTTGGTTCATTTTTGAGTAGCAAAGAGAATTCAGAAATATTTAGCTATATTACTTTGTGCTAATATGGATGATACAGCTGACAACATTTAATGAGTTCCCCAATATTTATTTCAAAGTAGTGCTTTACAGCCTGAAATGAACACCAGTGCTGGCAGGTGTCAAGGCTCACTAGCAATTTACTTTCAGAGTAATGATGCAAATTACACACTTGAATCCTACAAAGAAAAGAACTTCAGCAGTAAAATATGTAATGACAGCACTCTGTAGTTTGTAAGAAGTGCGACGGATCAGCTTCCTCATATATCTGATTTACACAACACAACAAAATCTGTGTGACTAGCACGGAATTCAGGGTGTACTTCTTAAATTTAGCTATAAAATCGAACATGATAGTAGCTTAATAACTTAATATGTTTGTTCCATTCTTGTTCCTATTTCCAGAGCCTAATGATTTGGTTTTCATTCAAGATTTATATACATTCTTTTTACTAAATTGAATGCTGAATAGTAACTCTTCCAACCAGAATACCAAGTTCATTTTGAGTCCCAAAATGATACTACAGAAATCAGTAAAATAGATAACTCCCTTGATTATTTTATAGTCATGTTAAGAGAAAGTCAAGGACTTATTTATGAGTGAGAACTAATATGAAATTTAAAAGTTTTGACTATTGTTAGTAGGTTTTTTTAATAAAAGAATTATTTGAATTTTTATTTGAAAAGTAATAATATAAAAACTTCCTCTGAAAAAGCAGCAAGTCTATGCAAGTTATTTGTCATTCATAAAAACGTGCTATTAACCCTAAACAAAAATAGAAAACACAGACATATTAAAATTAAAAACACAGGAAGACTATGGAAGATCAATGAAYGAATTCAGACATATAAAATCTTCTCCATAGACAGCAAGAATTCCCAGTGTTTCAGATCAGTAAGGTAACTGCCTTGCGTAAAGGCTCAGGTTAGTGGAAAGGAAAATATAGACCGCAATCCAGCAAAGATTTAAAACACATGCTTAACTTCATGCACCTAAATAGTGCCATTAATGTGAAGTTAAGCATGTGTGCATGTCTTTGTAGGATCATACTCAAGTGATATCCCTTTGATGAATGTTCCTTCCTGTGTTAGCAGGGAACGGTGTTTGATCAGGCCAGCATGGGGTAAAGCGCCCTTTGTCTTTCACCTCCCCACTCGGAGGACGCTCCGATGGTAGGTGGTGGGGGTGAGGATGAGGTTGAGAGAAGCAGCATCCTCTCCTGCAAGGACCGAAGGTATACAATTCAGTTTGGGTTGTTTTAAGAAAAATAGCCTCTAAAGTAGCTGAAACTGTAGGTCTAATTGCCTAGACTGGGGATTTCTGGGCTGCCTTTGAGCTTCCAACAAATTCCTGATCAAAATGTTTTAGATTTTTTTTTTCTCATAAATTATATCTAGTGATTAATATGGAAGTAGCTTTGTTGATTTACAGATTAACCTTAGAACATTGTGCTTAGAACATACCAGTCATTTTTCTTCATTGTATTTTCTGTTACCTTTCAAATGCAATAAAGAAAGGGGGCCACTTGTATATACATCAGCCTGATTTTTCCACAGTTTGGATCTTAACTGCAACAGCAGTGATTGCAAAATAGCTGCATAATATGTCACACTGAACAGCTGTGAATCTAAGTTGGGGTCCTGGCTTAAAGTTTACTATTCCTGGCTTAAAGTTTCTTCAGGAGTGTTCACTACAGTAAGACTAACACAGCTGTCTATGATGGGGCATATGTGCCCTAACAGACCCACGAAGCTTTGTGCAGAGTACAAAAAAGAACTCAGGCAACCGTGCTTCCTATTACATTATAATTTCCATTTGCTTAAGGCCTTTCATAGTGTAATTCTAGGAGCTCTTTACAAACATGGGGATCATATCTAATAAATGCGCTATAATGTGGGCATTCCTGGATGCACTTTTTGCTCAGCTGAACTAAGACAAAGGAAGATTCTATCACTTGCCTAAATAGTAACTGATTTAGCAATAGGCAGCCTCTAAGGAGTCTCTAAGTTTCTTTATTTCTTTTTAACTGCTACTAAAATGAGAAGTTGGAAATTTCCCACCATTTTACTGAAAGTATATTTTGTCACACTTCCTCCAAACAGCCCTACATGTAACTATCGCATTACTAACCACCTTAAAAAGGCACGCAACCTGACTGCATATGCCACAAGGACGTAACCACACATGCTTCCTAAAATGAAAAAGAAGTCAAAATGAAATATTTCAGGAGAGAATATAAAAGTGAATTTAACAAAAGGACTCCACCCTAGATCTTTCAGTGAAGAAAACCATTTGAGGATTGTTAATGGCTGCAAATATTCAGTGGCTGTGAAAAATGTTGTTAAAAGATAAATTGATCCAAAATAGAAACAGAATAGAAAGCTGAGAAGTTGTGTGAAAATATATTTCTTATTCTTTTTCCTAAAAATTGTTTTAATATTCCATATATTGTTCTAACAAAAGTGGATTTGGATGTATTTAAATAAGGAATTGTATTAAAACTAACAGATGACATATTTCACTTAAATTGTAGCATCACTGAATGACGGTTGGTGATGGCTTTGCATATTCCTAACTTTACAGCTAACACCCCTTCCAGTTTTTATTATCACCTCGTTATTCCCATTCTTCCCTGATGAAGTTATGGTGACTAAAAAATATGTGACTAGAAAATAGAAGCCTTTCATACTTCAATCCCCTGACTTCCCCTGGGGGAGTGGATTACTGCATCATAATACTGGTATCTGTTAGTTAATGCTGTGGGCTTCACTCAACTTCAAAGCAAAGATATTAAAGGCTYGTTTTCCACTACAAGGCAGGTGTATTTTTATTAGCTCTTTTTCAAAATTGCTATGACTTCACTTGTGGATATCCCGCCAACTGCCATTATTGAAAGCTGGACTATAATTGCTAAGGAATATGCAATGTCTGAAGCACTAAACCAGCGTTACTTCAATCCTCCAACAATTGACTGAAACCAAGTGTTACATCATTAAAGCTGAATTACAACACACCCATGGCGTGTTTTCCATGTGTGCTATTTTAAACAATAGTAGAGAAAAACCTGGCTATAAATTCACAGATCCCCAGTTTGTTCAAAATTCATGAACAATGAGGGCTGTCTGACAGGCCCTGTTGGCTCTATTTTAGTCAGAAATGTCACGCACCATAATTAAATGTCTGTTTGGCTTTTATTGGAGATGGAAATGCTAGCTTTAGTTATAAATTTAAACAACCTGTCACTAGGGGAGACTCCACATTTGTATAGTTTAGGAAAGTTTAGCAATTGTAATTGCTCCAGGAAAGACAAATAAACTAATGGAAACTGTTCTATTTCTTAATTGGCTTTGCATAGGAAAAAAAATAAGCTAATGTGGTTATGCTATAGCTTTCATCTGGTTTGGACTGAGTTCTTTGCTTTGGTAGAAAAAGTTAGTGTACAAGTACTTTTCATTGCTGCTGCTCAATTTTCCCTGAGGAATTAACGGAAAGCCTGGAAGGTGATCACAACTTCTAGGTTAAGGGCAGACGCCATTGACAAGTGGCAAAAAAATCCCACCAGTCTTCCAGAAAAATGTTTAGTTCAGTTCTCTGCAGTTCACCCTGATGTTGTCCAAGTGGAAATATTTTGCTGTCACACTGGTATGCAGAGGCTATTATAGTTTAAGCAAATTCTGCAATTTTTCTATTCAGCTTCAGAAATTTTACAGTGCCCAGATTCCAGTGGAAAATATTTGATCACTTATATGCTTGGATAGAAATTTGTCACCTGGAATAGAAATCAGGGTAAACCTGCCAGCATCCCTATGCAGACAGGCTCTGCAAATACATACTAGGCAAGATCTCTGCCAAATAACTTGTGTCTGGCCAATACCACCTTTCAAACAGTCTATGAATACCAGCTGCCAATAAAGATTCATTATACCACGTATAGGTAAATATTATTTTAGCGTTTGCATCTACAGTTTTAAGCTTACACAGTAGCAATTCATTTGCTTTCCACATATTACCTGTCTGCAAGTTTCAGTGCAGTAGCCAATCACAATATTCACACTTCTCGCTAGCAGTTAAACAATATTCTTCTTTTCCTTAAAATAGATCACTGTCAAATGCACACAATTCCCTGTTATGTTTTTACTAATACACAAAGTAAGCACTATGGCTATTTTAAATAGTAATATTGCAGGAAAAACTTCATAATAAATGTTGTAATAATGTCTGTTTCTGCTGCATGGCTTTTCAAGAAGCTAATCATTTCATTTGGCTTCTGTAATGATCCATTTAAATGCAAGTCAATTTATAATCTATTCTACTTTTGAAAATGTATGTGTATATTAAATCAATGCAAAAAATAACACTAGCTCTACAAACTTTAAAACCATCCTCCCAGTCACAGTAGACCCTTTAGGAATATTTCCAAATTATGCACTGTGTAATAGTTATTAAAAAAATAAAAATGCTTCAGAAGAGAACATGTAGCATTCTCTCAACATAAATGTTTGCCTATGTGTCTTTGTTCTCCTTTAGAAAAACCTCACCAGCTCAGACGACCTCACTTCAGAATGCTCTTTTCTTTTTCAAAATTGCACCGAACTTGTGTTTAAGAAACTGCTGAAGCAGTTTTTGTGTTGATTTAGTTTTCACTTTAATTTTACCACTGTTTTCACCTATTACAGGAACTACAGGAGAACAATCCTGTGAATAGTTACTAACATTTGATTCCTAAAAACAAGTCATAGCAATACCATTTAGCAATATTTTGCTTTTTTCCATAGACATTTTCCCGTTTACCTGATAAACCAGGTTGCTTTCTCTTCTCCTATTCCTTCTACTATGCCCTTCCTCACAATTCCTTTTTCTTTTTCCCCACCTCTTCCCATCAGAAAGTATTCCAGTGTTCTTATATCTCATTAGCAATTCAGTTATTTTAAAGGCTCTCCTGAAACCTTTCCTTATTGTTCCTATAGTCTTCCTCTCAGATTCTCTACAGGGTTTGCTCTTTTCAGAAATGTTTGTACACACTCTAAGGTTTATTTTAGAGGGTATTGTTTTATATGAAGAGAGCTAGAGAATGAAGTTTTTCACAGATTAAAGGCAAGTACCTATACATTCTTGTATGCACTAGCCAGGATAGCTAACGCCACAGAAAGATTTAATTCTTTTTTAGCACCCTGATACCTACTGTGGGCTGTTGGTTTGTCACAAGCATCATTTAGTGCATTCTCAGAGTTACTTCAATTTATTCCTGCTTTTACAGAAGACATTATGGTGACTGAAGAATCACTGTGTCACCAAAAAAAAAAAAAAAACCAACCCTCAGTCAATACTTTCTCACAATAGTAAGGTCTGTTTGTAGTATTAGTGCAATCTATTGGGGCATGACCATGGATTGCCTTTGGTCCCAGTTGCCAGGAAGCTTCATTTTCATGTGCTCCATAAGAAATAATTAAACAAGTAAGTCCCATTACACTGAACCCAGCAAGGATGAATCTACTCATATCTGCTGTATATTTGATTTTTCTTTAAAGAAAATATATTTTTGTTAATATATTTCTTTTACACAAAAGATCTATCGTGTGGATCTTGCACAAATAAAATCTATTTTGTGCCATTATGTATTTTAAATAACTTCCTAAGTAAATTAGCTCAATAGATACGCCATGTTTTTGTGCAGGCTCTATCCTTGTTCTGCTTTTATATTCCTCTGAATAACATTATACTTCAACACAAATCCTACCATTTCTATGCAGATTCTCCTCTCTGCTCCAAATTAAATTGCCACCTACCTGTTATTATTGTGTTTAGTTGTCAGTTTACATTAAATGTAGTTAAAATGATCTCTATCTTCTCTGCTGCCAACTAAATTTTGCCACCTTCTTTCCCTGTAATTCCAGATATCATCACTGTTTGTCCACCATCTTTGATTCACATCTCTCTCCAGATCCCCACGTCCACACATGCAGATTCTTTCTGAACAACTTCCTTGAGATAATCACAGTCTTATTCATTCACACATCTAAAATTCTTGTCCAGGCCCTTGTCTTCTCACATCCATACCAGTACTCTCTGCCAAGCCATTCATATCTCACTGATGTCCACCCAGAATACTGCTGAAAAAATTAGTGTCTTAAACCTTCCCTTTGGAAATGTCATTCCTCTCTATGTACATTTCCCTTGGCTCCCTTTTCAAAGAAGCTAATTTTCAACATTTTAAGGACCTTTCCAGCCTCTCTCTGCTGCAGGTATCTCTCTATTCCACTATTCAGAGGCTAACTTCCACATTTGGCCCAGAACATTAGCTTCCCATCATCCATGTACTAAGTTTTCACAGAAATACTTCATGATTTCTCCTTCAGTGGCCCCTGTACTTTGTAGAAGCTGATTGTAATAATCCATGCTGGTACCCCATCTTAACGGTCTTCTATAACTATGTCAAAATAGTTTTCTTTGGTAGGATGACTAAGTTAACCTACAAAAGGTTGGCAATGGTGGTGGTGACAAGACCTCTGGCTATTTTGCYGATTCATCCAGTTTCATTGCAACTTACCCTATTTATCCACTTTCATCTGCTGCCTTTTATCTTAGGTACTGTAGGTCCCTTGGAGCAGGGACTCTCGTTTTGTTCTGGGCCTTTATGTACCTTGCCGTATCTATCAGAATATCTGGATACTAGTTGATTAGACTTCAAAATTAATAAAGGAAATATTTACTCTTAAACAGCACGTTGCAAGGAATGATTGTAGTGATTAAATGTTTTCCTATTTACATCTAGTCTCTCATTAATGCATTAAGGTACTGATTTGCCACTGTAGAGTGAATGGACAACAAGGTGCTTCAGGACCACCTTAATACAGTACAGATCAAAACCACCCAAACATTAAGAATCAGATCCCTAAAGTACTAGATAAGCAGTTAAGAATGTATCTTTCCTTATAAAGATTTTGAATCAGGAATAAAATTAATTTTCACATTTGGAAAGTGGGTTTTTTGTTTTTGTTTTTTTAATCTGATTGGTCAGAAGTATATTTCAAAGCTGTTTTTCCTCAAGAGGCAGTAACACTAGTAAGGTGAATTTAATTGTTTGCATTAATGGATGGATTTATTTACATTTTGAAAAATGGTAAACTCATCAATTATCTCACTAGTAAAAGCAAACCGAAACAGGAAAGGACGTAAATAAACTGCCAAGTTTAATTTAATAACAAGGCAATCTATTCTTCTATTCAGCATCATACTTCAAAGTGCATATTCAACCAGAATTTTTCAATTCTTAGCTCCCATTAAAGTAAAACTGCAAGGTGTTTCATGTAATACTAAGCTTTATTTTTAAGTTAAGCAGTATGAAAATGCTGGATGAGAATGAGCTCCAGAGAGCTGGCATTCCTTAAAAGTTATTGTACATGAACACATGCATAATTATATAATTACACTTGATGGCAGCAATAGCACATAGAGAAGACTATTAATAGCATATACGATCTGCAGAAATCGTGTGAAGATGAATATCCTTCTAAAGTATGAAAAGGTGGCATTTGGGTCCAGAATATATTTTAGTTTTACATTTCAGCATGACAATTACCATGAAAGAAAGGATCAAAGTCAAATGGCACAGCTGGCAGCTTGAGAATAATTTAAGAGGTGTACTGGCAATAGCTTTTTGGTTTCAGTAAGACGGACTGCATTAACTGTAGTGGGGAAACGATGGTGGAGAAAAGTCATACAGCAATCTTACCTGGCATTAGTACAACATTAGCTGAACCTGCAGTTTGAGTACTTCAAACACATTTCAAAGAAGCAAACTTCTGCTAATGAATATGAACAATAGCAATGCCTCCTCAGCGATCTGGGACAAAACAACAACCCAAGGTCGCATGTAGGCTTAAATCACTGATTCAGGTACTCATTAGCACTGGGGAAACAAGATTAGCATGTGCCTATAGTAAATCCAACTGTGGTTCCTTGACCTTGTCCCCAAACTACAAAGAGAGAATCTGCCTGCAAGGACATGGCTAAATACTGTAACAATTAGAGCAGCTGGGCTGGAAGGATGTAATAGAAGCTATGAAAACAATGCTCTCTAAATCCAAGGCTCTTCCCTCATTGCCCACTCTTTCTGTAGAGCCTGAGCTTTATAGCATTGCAGGGGTGGGATCACTCAAGCAATTGATTGTTTAGCTCCTTTCCAAAACAAGTGATAAAAGCAGAGTTTGAAAGAACTCACGGATCCTCCCTACTTTTTGTCCCTGCCTACCCTAACTCTCTCTCAGAGCATTACAAACACTCTTTTGGCATCATCAAGCCCTAAATGTGTGGGGAGGATCCCCCCAGTTTTAACCTGGCTATAGTGTGAACACGTATTCTCCTTCCAGTATGAACTATGGTATTTTTGACAACATACTTCATGGTCGCAGACTTTCAATTCTCCCCCAAAGAGGACTGCACCTTGGCCTTAAGGTAAAAGCATGGCCTGTCTTAGCTAAGTTTTCCTTTAAACAGCTGGACATTCTGAAGAAAACTTACCTTTATTTGTTTTAAAAAGCATTAAGCATAACCTCAGTTTTTAATAACTTAACTAAAAATATGGTTTCCTCTCTCATACAACTTTCCAAAGACTACTTGCATTCAAAAGACCCTGCCTAAGTCAACAGGCAAACATTTGTCCACAAATGCATGATTCTGAAAATCAGACTCTCCACTGCCAGATATATTATGGGTTGTCAGAAGCGACTGGCAAAAATGCCTAAATATGCACAGTCTAATACATGCAGATTTTCTGGCTGCAGTATGCTTTTGTATAGAGTTTAATGGATAGATTACTGCACACTACACAGCAAAATAAAATTGTGAAGACCACGTAATTTCAACTACACAAGGATCTAAATAAAACAGCAGAGGGGGTAACGTAGCTGGTTGGGGAGATTTTATGTAGACTGGCCAAGAAAATGGACCAGTTCTGGTTGCATGCTGTTTTCACAGCTATTATTTTTGTTAGTTTTGCAATCTGATGCTTTTGATTTTTATTTGATGCTAATAGATTCTGAAAACCACAGTTTACAAAGCCAAAAAAATAAACCTGGATCCACTAAAGATCCTGTTTTCCCTCTTTCTTAACTCTACACTAGCCAGTAGTTGAGCTGTCAGTGTTATATCACTGGAAGGAGCAGATTTGATTCATCTAGTGGACAGAGACTTTTTATAAGAGCTTGGCAGAAATTAGTAAATACTTAGCAGGCAATAAATAGCCCAACAAGATACTTGAAAACCTCAAGTTAAGATGGCATCAATTTATATAAAAAATTAAGCTATAAAACAATAAATTGGTCTATCACTGTTCTTAATCAGAGCAACACTGTATAAATTGACATTATAGTGGAAAATAAAATTACATAAAAGTATACTATATTATTATTTAAAATTGTTTCTTGTTATTTGACAGAATTCATTGATAGGTATGCACAACATCATATATGTGAAACAGCCTTATTTTTTTCTAAATAGATGAACTCAGCTCTCATTCAAGCTATGGAAGGCTTTTTAAAGATCTTCAGTAGAGCCTCTACTAACAATTCCTCAATCTAGAACTATCTACTCATTTCAAGGAAGCTACCTTTGGGTAAGGTGTAACAAGAGAAATAGGCAGGGTGATAAAATTAAGTCCATAATTAACAGATTGATAACAGTATGATTTTGAAAAGGGGAGGGGYCACTCTTTTTACAGGGAGTCAAAACACTCAGTTGGACGTCTGTTGCTCTCTGGCATATTATGACACTCAGTAACTTTAGCCAGACCAGGCAAATAGCAGTTCTTGACAGTAGCAGTATTTTAAGGAGGAAACAACTTTTCAAGAGAAACTAAAAATCGAAGTTCAGTTTTGAGGGTAAAAAATGATGCTTTTATTCTAGATAAGTCATTCAGCATAAGATATATTACAACCTCCTGTTTAAATGCTGGAAACAGGAGGAAAGGAATCTTGGCTATCTCCTTTCAAATGGATTTCCAAGAAGCTGAAATGCAGAAGGTCTTCCACCTCTGTATACCCACCTGTCCATTTCAGGCTGCTCTTTCTACAGTGCAGAAACATCCTGCACTTTCTGGTAATCAATCATCAAGTAAAAAAGATCAGAATCTCAGACCCTAATAACCTACCAACGCCAAGGATTATGCTAAATCTTGACTTTAAAAACAAACAAACAAACAAACAGCAAAACAGAAGCAAAGTAAAAATACTTTAAACATAACCAGCTGTAATATCCAGTTGCCCTTTGTTAATGCAAAGTTTCTTAGTTCTCATGGCCAGGTCATCATACAGCCAAGTGACAACATTGAGAGGAAATACTAATCTTTCTCTGCTCCTGGAATTAGAGATGGGACAATTTTCTCAAATGGTTTATTTCTTGAAATGTGTGCTTTTAGATCAAAATCTTGTAAATGAACTTATTCTAAGTTTAAGAGTTTTCATTTTACTTTAAATGGAGAAGCTTGAATGAGATGTTTTTATTTTTTATTTCAAGAAATATTTTCTTTTAGAATTTTGCTATGCTTATTTTATAAAGGTGGAAAAAAAACCCCACAGAGTGAAACACAAGCTTATTGCCTTAAGTCAAATGAAACATTCTAATTACCCCCGTCCTGTCTCCATTTGTTTGTGTTTGTCTTCTATTCTGCAGAAGAAAAGATTTCCACTTTTAGTGGACTTCAAATTATTTTGTAGGTTTTATTTTATTTTGATTTGGTTAGTGAACCAGGAAATAAGTTTTTCCTACAGTTCTATTTATTACTTAAGTCAATGGGGCAGAGCACATTGAGCAATGGCTGTTTGAGCATTCCAGCAGAGTTGTGAATCTTTTCTAACCAGTTCAAATATTCAGCACATTGATGGGACAAAACACGTTCAACCCTGTGTGGTTACTGACAGAGGGCCATAAAATGGTATGAACAAGCCTGTCTGGAACATGATAGATTCAATCAGATATCTTGGCCTAGCATACAAATACACAACTACAGGAAAGCCCTTTCTCTGCTAAAACTGCTTAAAATTGTTGTTCCTTTTGGAAATAAAAAAACCCCAATAAGCATTTTTCTTTTTATTTTTCAAGTTTTTAATAAATTCCTGACTGTGTCAGTCTTATCTATCTGTCTCCATTTCCATCTTCTATTATCTTTTTCTTTTTACACATAGAAAGAAAAAACAAAAGAAAAAAGGGAGGAGAGGGAGGAAGGAAAAGAGAGAGGAAGGAAACTTAAAAAAATAGACCCCTTTATTTAGAAAAGTCTCTAATATTTCTCGGTATTTTTTAAAATATAAACATATAAAAGTATATCCCATTTTCATCAGCCGAACTTTACATTTTAGTGATATTATAAATTTTGGAAGGCTTCTACTCAGAGGTCATGGCAAAGTCTAGCCGCTGTCCTCTAATATTTAAAACTTATGAAGGTGTTGTCTCAGTCCTTGATATCTTGGTAACACATTTTTCTGTCTGATATGCAAGGCTGTGATAGCAGAATTCCTGCTTTTTAAAAATGATAGGTCTAATAAAACCCTTACGGTCTGGGGGAGCAGTTTGTTTGGGTTTGCATTTTAATGAGGCTATAATTAGCACAGATAACCTCAAAAGCTAATTAACACCATGAATGGTATTGATGATACATTTGGAAAAGACCTAGTTTAAGCCAATAGTTTAAGTCAATACTTTCTTGAAGAGTGAAGATGGCCCAATAAAATGATAGAATTAGGCTCCTGAACATATCTTCCATGCTAGTATATACTCAGCTCAAGCCCACAAGGATCTAAAACATATATACATGGAAAAAAGATATCAGTTTTCTAAACACAGCAATCATTTAGTAGGCTTCATTTGAAATTTCAGAATAAGAAATGACCAGGAATTTAACTATGATGATGATGACTATTACTTATATAGCAAACACAAGTTTGGTAGGCACTTTTATATATACACAAAGATAGGTATCTGCCCTGCAATTTTATAATCTAACTAGATTGTTTGCAAAGGTGAAAAAGGAGATAGGAGATAGGTATAGAGATATGTAGATAAAAAACAATGCAGTTAATTGCCAGATTTTGTTTCTTAACAGCCTGCTTAACCACCACTTTTTATTGTTACCTAATATCTGACTACTCTTTGTAGCCAACATATCTGAAGCCAATGAGAAAAGAAATGAATATGTACCACAGATTTATAGTTATATGTAGATGTGCAATGAATTCAGGTAATAGCTAAAGACAAAATACAGCGTCCTTTTCTTCATAAAATCTAGAATGTTCAAACTAAAACCAGGCATTTTCATTAGCTTTTAATCAGCAAAATAAACAATCTGTTCTGGGCATTTCATGGGCTCCACATGAAGATAAACCAAACTAATTCTGGTCAGGACAGATGCGATCACTCCCAGACTCCATAGGGGGTTACTGCATTATTTTGCCTAAGTCTCAAGTGATAACTACAACTTTATATGTACTTTTTTCCCCATAACACCTATTTCCAACTTTTAAACATACAAAGTGTTGTGTGTGTTCTGCATTTGGGAATCAGTTGTTAAACACAGCATTTGCTTATCTTCTTTCATCAGGCAATTTTTATTTGGCATTGGCAGGAAAATGAAACATTCTCTTTGCCTTGTGTAATATCCAAATATAAAGATAAATATAGCATTGTTGCTTTCTCTATATTTCCTGACTCTAAACATCATGGAAAACAGAACTCATACAAAGCAATGATATAACAAGGTAGTAGTAAAAAAATAAATCACAGCACAGATAATGGCTTGATTTTATCTTATTGATCTATTGCCCACTTTAGACAAGAGGCACTGACTGGTTAGAATTTCGCATGCAGCTGCCCAGATGTCATGAAATAGCTTTTAGGCTCTGTGGTTATTTCAGGTGCTGTTACTAGACAAGCAGCCATTTGACTTTTACTGTGTTTCTTTTTCTTTGTTGTTCATAACAAGCTTCTGAAAAGATAGACGGTGTGAAAGAAAAAAAAATGTTTTYAGTCACTAATTCTATTCAAATTTGTTACAGAATATTTTAAGTTAAACTTTGCTTTCCTAAATATAGGTATTGATTGGGCTCTCCTATGGCTTATGTCACAGCCTCATTCTGTGGGTCTCCCAAAGCCATTTTATTCCAGAAATGCTACGTTTCTGCAGCTGCCATGTTCTGCTCATGACTACAAAAGTGGGATGGGACATGTATGGGAAGAAGAATCTTGCACCTCCATCTCCCTTGCAACACATGCAAACTGGTAACCCCAGTTTGCATGCCTTACTTACATTTGGGTTTCCTCTATTTTAATCTTGTGAGACAAAAGTATCCAAAATGCTTTAAATACTAGGCTGGTTCTTTGTGGTCACCTTTTATCTGTCAGGCCCAGATTTATTCCACATCAGAAATAGTTAGCTCAATTAAAGCTGACATCTCCTAAAAAACGAATTCAATCCCTGCATGTGTCATACTGAGGACAAAATCCAGACAAAGCCATCTGCCTTCCTGGGCTCAGGAATACAGGCACAGCTCTCTCTCCTCTGTTTAAGAATAGGACAATTCACACCTGCCACTTGTAATGGCTTTGGTGGCAGATTATCTGCTTTTGGCAAGAAAGCTACTAATTTCACATGTCAGGTAGTCCCAATAAACATGTATGTGCAGGTGAGTAGGTTAAAGATATCTACGGCACATTGCGTGCTGCAGGGCTGGAAGGCTTTGAGTCCAGGGTGTTCAGCAGGCGTTGGACGCACCGCCCGACACGCAGGGTTGGACACACCGCCCAACGCATGCAGAACTATCTCCTGCGTGGGCATGAAACCTTGGCAAGTAGGCCAGCAGCTTTCACATGGGATGTAGCTATCACTTGCCTTACCCTTGCCTTTGTCTCTTAGAGACTGCAGTTTGCTTTACACCATGCTACACTTTTAAATCAACTTTGAACATAAAATGGACAGGAACAGTATACACTGATCAGTAAGCGCTGGTTTCTGTCAAGCACACGGAAAAAGAGTTTGCTGACCACCTTTGCAGCTCACTTCCACAACCCAAACAAGCGGGGGCCGGTCTGCGTGCGTGCCTGCCTCTCACTCCCATTTACTCCACCAGTGGCYGTGTCTTGCTGCAGAGACACCTCCGTGCACGCGTGGGCTACTAATACTGCCAACAAGGCGTTCTCCAGGAACTCCTTCACTGCACCTACTTCCAGCTAGCTCCAAAATACCTCAAATAATTGACCTTTAGGGAACAGTGCAAGGAGAGTTGCTAGAAAAAAATGGTTATTTTACAGACTTACTGCTTTTATGATGGGAAGGGTTATCAATTATTTCCTGCTATTATTCTGATTGAACTATAATTTTAAAATAACTGCAAGCACCACTAAAATGAAAGAGATGCAAGTTTTATGCTTACATATTTTAATAACAAAAAAAAAAATCTTTTCAATATACCAGTAACTTCTTATTTAAAATCTGGTAGTACCATTACTCCCAAAGACAAATACTTATGATTTTATTCAAAGAAATAGTGGTAATATTTTATGCTATGATTAATTTTTTTGTTGTTGGTGGTGATGGTGGTAGTATTTTTTTTGACAAAATGACTTTCTGCACAAGAAAATTTTCTGGAGAATACTTCCTTCTGATTTGAATATTCTGAAATGAACATTAAAGAATTTATTCCTTTTTTTTTAAGCTGATATTTTACTTCTATCTATAGTGAGAAAAATTTAAAAATGATTCCATAGAATAATTTTTCTTTGGAAAGAAGACAACCCATCTTCTCTGGATTTATTCTGCATAATTCCTGATGTCTAAATCCAGATATGAAGCAAATATGTGCATTAACAAAATTGTCAGTTAATACTCTACTCCTGGAGTTTTCACTAGGGATTAGCACTGGTGAAACCATTGGCTTCATCAAGATTTCTATTATCATTTGTGTTTTACTATCAGGTAAAAGAGAAATGCGGTTTGACATACAGGGTTTGTAACATTGGAAACTTTTAGAAAAATTACACTTTGAGTTATGAACCAAACAAATCAGAATGGCAAATTATGAAGACTGGGTGTGAAATGGCACAATTTTGTTTTTATGAAGACTCTTTCACAAGTATATAACTGAATGTTAATTATTTCATTTGGCATGGCTCTTATCTTTAAAATGGTAACATCACATACAGATACATGCCAATTGCTAACTGATTTGGGCTAAGAAGGGTCAGAAAATAAACTTCACAATTATCAATGTGAGTGGCACCTTCCTAGCTACCTATTTAGCAGGCACTGAAAATGAAATGCAAAATTTTTAGATAGCATATGTGAATATACATTTTGTATCTTCAGAGTACCATTTTTGCTTCATCTTTGACAACATGCTTCTGATTTATATTAAGTATGACTACCTCCTTGTCTTGTCAAGCAATTAAAGTGACAAAAGTAATAGCAGATGCCTCTTTTATACCTAAAACTACAGCAAGCAGCCCGTAGCTTGCATTTTATTACAGCCACTCTATACAGCTTAATAATTGCAAGGTAATTGAAAAGATCCTGATAATAAACCACTGGTTTACTTTTTTCAGACAAAATAAATATATAATCCAATTCAGACTTCATTTTAATGACACATAGATGGTTTCCAACTTGTCTTGATTTTTGTTTTATTTTATGATTGTAAATAAACCCTGGAAAATTCCTTCCCCAGTTTTACCACCTGAAACTGCAGCTGTTGGCTGACACTATCAAAGCCTCACAATTCCAAACTCACGTGCAAATCTCATCAAGTGCAGACGCTTCTAATTGATTCCAGAAGTTTTTCTTTTGCTAAGATCAGTGGGCAGAAGAAGAATAATGAGCAGCTTTTAAGCAGAGGGGGGAGGGTGTTGAGCTCGGGGAGTGGAGATTTTAAAAGCTCCAGCTTGGCTGCTCTGCCAGAAATGCGGAGCAATTTTACGGTCAATTGGCCAGAGCATCTGGAACTATACATCATAGTCTTTAGTTGACGGTGGTGAAGCCGACTCTCAAATTGGCTAAGTCTAAAATCAGTAATGACTCTGCTGTCGCACCTAAGTGGAAACTAACTTAATCTACTGCCAGATTTTACTGTGACTTTTTCTAAGGGACATTATTCCCCTTAGGGCAGTTGTCAGGAATATTAAAAGTCCAGTCCATGAGATACAGGGCATGGTACAGCAGGCTTTTCTGAATGAAGCTAACATAGAAAATAAAGATTACAACTTGTGTTTGTTTGTTTAATTCCATGTGTGTTGACAAGGCTTTTTATCATGAGGCGGTAGAGTTTCCTTCCATCCCCAGCTATTTTTCTAAAATACGTTTCGAATAAACCATCCAATCTAGGTAGGGCACAGAGACTGCATAAATGGTGAGGTCGTAAATCATAGTACAGAGCATGGAGCTTTCACCTTAATGGAAACCAAGTATGGGATACGCTGCTCTTTGAAATGTGGCACAGATGATCATAATGAGCGAYCAAGGGAAAAATGCTACAGAGCAGAAAACTATCGTTGATGTGGAAATAAGTCCTTATGAGTAAATGTTTGTTTTAAGTCAATACTCATAAGTCAGTGCAATTTACCAGCATCAGAACACTAAGAAACAAGTGAGGTAACAGCAAGTCTTTGTATGATGAAAGGAGAARTAAGTAGTGTGGCAATATATCACTTTAAGAGGGACTGCTGTGGAATGCAGAATGCAGTGCAAATCAGTTCTTTAATAAAGAGATATTATATATTTTATCCAGACAAATTAGCTGACCCACTAGTAAGAAATACAAGAATTGCATTGAAGATCAGAGAAGCAGTCCACTTAGTACAGAATACTGTCTCCAAATATGTTTGTACCAGCTGCAGCTGCATCTACAGAGTCTAGATACTCTGGAGGAGTTCGTTTCTGCCTTCATTAGCAAAGGACTGAATTATATGCTGCAGCACAGGACTTTTTATACTTTCCAATGCTAGTTATGTTTCTAGTGCAGTGCATGCCCATGCAAAATGAAAAAGAAAACAGGTACTTCATTTAAAATATCACATGTATGCATTCCCTCTTTCTCTCTTTTCTCCTCTGAAAGCTGTCCTAGATCTTCATCCTTCCTACCTGTAAATAAATACATGACTGCTGATGCTTTCATGGCCAGGTAGCACAGGAAGATGCAGTGCACTTATTCAAAAAAAAAAGTCACTTGAGGCTGGATGAAGAGATTTTCTACTTTCAAGATACAATGCCTTAGCCAAAACAAAGGTAAAAGATAAAAAAAAAAGCACATCAAAATAGAAATCTGTATTTCTTCCTTTCTTCCTCCAGCTCCCTCACTCATAGTCACTGAGTTTAARAGCCCTTCTCAGCACAGAGCTACAGTCACTATGAGAGCTGGTGAAAATATTTTAGACAAGACTTCCAACAACATGTCAATGGCTCTCATTTCTACTTACTCCTCATTAGTACTTCTGTCAAATAACAGCAAGTGCTTGACCAAAATCAGCTCATGGAATATGCTGGCTGATGCCAAACCCGAGCAGTTGAATGGAAACACTTTGAAGAGGTGCCTCATCGTCACAGATTTATTTTTACGTATCGTGCCTGCTGAACTGTCACATAACTGAACACACAAGCAATGTTTTCTACTACCTCCAGGTGGTTAGGAGACTCCAAGACCAGTCTGACAGAAAATGATTTGGCTTTAGTAATACACATGATCATCACATTACACAGGCACGAAGTAATCAGCTTGTGGAAAACTCTAACTAGTATAGGATATGACAGCTCAGCTCCTCAAAAAATGCAGAGAAACCTATTATCTCCTCGACTTACTGTCTACATCCAGTCAAATATAATATCCCTGCCATTATTATCAACATGTTCAGTGACCTCAACCCAAGCTACAAAACAGTCTCCCAAAGCTATGAGGTGAAGATGGGGATGTCAGCCCAGTTCCTTAGGGTCAGTGGTCCTGGATAGAGCTCACCTGTAAGGAAAGCCTCACCAGAGCCATGCCACAGGTCACCTAACCTGACCCTGAGAAAGAATTCTCACAGGACCTAAAAATTGCTTCAAACATCACCATTTCAGCCCCCGCCCCCCCAAACACACACACACACACACACACACACACAAAAAAAAAAAAAAAGCAGAGACAGCTTCTTTGGCCTAAACCATCAATATCTAATACACACAGCACCAAGAACACAATATACACTCTGAGGAAAATGTATTGTTCCACTTCCCATAAGAAAAAAGATCACTTTTCTAACTCTGATATCTTCAAATTATTGTCTTGTTTGGAGAAGGAAGGAATATGGGGGAGATCCCTCAGGAATGTAACTTCTGGAAGGACCTCATATGCAATAGTGAGGAGAAAAACATCATTAAATGATTAGAAAAAGAACATAATTCACATATGGAACCAAGACTGATAACCACATTTCTTAAAACATAATTTCAGACTATTGATAGATATAATGTTGTTCTTATGACAGTGTGGGTGCAGTTGACACTTGTATTAATCTAAGATTGCCCCTTTATCAAAAGCAGTGGCTCTTCCTTCTTACCCACCTGTAACTGAGTTTTACTTCCCCTTCCCTGTGCCTTAGCACTAGGAATCTTTCTAGCTTCACAGTAAGTGATCCTGATCCAAAGGAAAACTTACCTTTTTTGGCTGAGTTTGTTGGACCAGCCAGCTAACCCAAATTAGCTGTGCAGGTAGTGTAACAAGCTGGAAGGAGAGGGCAAGACTGCTGCTCCTGGTGGAATTACTGCTTTTTTCACACACACCTGATCTGATTTAATGGCAAAATGGGGAGGGCTAACTCCCTCTTTCCTCCTTCCCCCCTGCTCTTCTCTTCTTCATCATTACTCTCAGCTTCCTCTCCTTTCTTCTATCTTTTCCTCTTAGTTTTCACACAGAAGGTCTTCTTCACATGAAGTTGCTCTGACAATTGTCAGACCTTTCTATGAGCCACTTTAACTCACTAAAATAGCAGAAACCTTCACTAAAATAGCAAAAAGCAGCAGGAATGTAGGACTAGGAACAGGAAAAATTGCTGGCAGCACTGAATTAATACGATTCATTGTATGTTGTGGAACTCTACTCTTAGATCAGTCTAAGCTGATTACAAAACTGCACCTTCAGCAAAGCCCATGCTGGGCCAATTTACTTATAACGATTCAGAGTTTAGGTCACTTAATTTTACTAGTCAGAATGCCCTGCAAATAATTCTGCTAAAACATATACTTCTGAAATCTTATCTGCTAGTTCTAAAATATTCATGAGAAATATGAACACAGGAAATACAGTCACAAGAAAGGAGTATAAAAAGGAGTCTCATAATTTTTCACTAATGATTCAACATGACAAATGATCTATGGCAAAATCACTCTTGCACTTATCTGCTCCAAGCTATACCGTTAACTTAAGAACTCTGAGAAAGAATTTGCTACRTTCTAGACACACTGAATAGTGCCATCATGCCTCTTGCAGTTTGTTTTATTTTTCTTTATCCTTAAGTAAGTGCCCTAAAGGCATAATTTACAGACCAAGAACTGAGTCAACAGAAGTTGTTTTACGTGATGTGGTACTTTCTTTCCTACCAGTCATGAATATTGGAGTACTACAGAATTATTTATTTGATAACGCTGCAACATTTTTGATGTAAGGAGTCCAGTATTCAAGTATATTATAGATTATGAGTATGAAAAATATAACATTAAGATGTAGATTAAAGTGGATACATTAAATCTGCGTGAATACAAAAGACCAGGAACATGTTCATGTGGGGAAAAAGGATTAAATAAATGGTTTAATTAATACCTCTCAAAAATTGTAAGTGGGTTTAAAAGAGAAACAGAGTGAAGGAGCACAGGGAGTTGAAAAGCAAGCAGATAAAAATTGCTAAGAAAAATGTGGCAGAAACAAAAGATAATTTTGCATATGAGAGATATCTCACAAGATGTTCAAAGCTACCTACATCATTATACTTAACTAGGAAGGATAGATAACTGTTTTGAATGTTAATCAGAGACAATTTTTAGGTCTAATTTTAAATCTAATTTCTGGAAAAAAACTTTTTTTTTTTTTAACTTTCTGGTCACTGGTGGTCCAAAAGGATCAAGTCAATAATGATGAGAAAATATTAACATCTGAAGACTTTTCAACAAGAGTTGATGACCTCCATCAGTTTGCCTTTACACAGTAATTGTTACCATAAATTCTGTTATAACAATACTACTATTCTTGACAGCAGTCCTATTGTCAATCCAGAAACTGTATACTGCATTGAGAGCAAAATCCATGATGGTAAAACTCTATATCAAGATGGGGAACCCCTGAAGATCATCATCACAAACTTGCTGATTTCTGATAAAATACAAGTCTTCACTGCTGACATTTTGGCACTATTCAGAAGCATTACCTATTCTGGTCTGATTGATAGCAAATGATTTGGAGGACACCTATTCTTTCAGAATTTCAAAGAAAACAATGTGAGCAAGCTGTTCCTGTTTCTTGTTAACAATGACTACCTAGCCAGTGTAAAATAATGGACTAAAACACTAAACAGAAGAAAGGAGAGCAAAATAAGATAGGGAAGAGCTAGAGATAGCAAAGAAGATAATATTTTAATGACAGACATATGTAAAGAAAAGAATAAGAACCATTTAATTTTTTCTTCTTCTTCATGATATAACAGGACAAGGTACGGTTACCTCCAAGCAATGGGAATGACAACTTGAATATTTTACCTCTACTCATTTCTTAGTTTTATTTACACATTCACACATATATACACACACCTCAGAAAGGCAAATATATGAAACATTTTTTGAAATTTAGATGGTATACTTTTACATATAATTCTCTCATGAGTTCAGTTAGAATACCTGAGTATCTCAGGTCAGAGAGCTATAGCTCAAGGCTATGGAATTAATTACCAAATATTAATATTCTTTGCTTCAAGCTCATCTATTGTAATAGGCTACTCAGTAAGAACTAAAAACATTTTCCAAATGATACTTAACCAAATAAAATCCTTAAAATATTTGCTATGGTTCTGGCATATTCTTATCAAAGGAATTAAAAAACTCTTTGGTTTACAAACCAAGGCTTTGACAATGTAACAATAAGAAAAAAATTTAAAGCAGTTCTTGACTAGAATTATGTCTAATAATTATTGTGTCCTGTACAGGGAAAAAGACAAAAAGATATAACACAAAGTAGCGTAAGGTATTTTTCCATTCTGCTGTTGCCTGATCTCAGCAGCATTACCAGAAATATCCAGTTAGGAAATGTCCAATTAGGAAAGTCATCAGTTGCTACAAATTGTGCAACTGTCCTGAAGTCAGCGGAACCGTTTTGAATTCCACCACTAACAGATGTGAGCCTTGATCTTTATTGTTTTTGATTTTTTTCTGTTTTTAAGCCAAAAGGTAACTTTTTGATAACTGTTCTACTAGTCTAGCAAACTTTTCATAACGTTGCTGGTAAACAACTTTGCTGGTAACCAGTGCTACATAGCTTGAGAATGTTATTTGGATCAGAATCATATTAATGATTCAGTTTCCTTCAAATCAGATCACATTAAATGAATTATTTTAATATGAAATACCAACTGTATTGAAAAAAATAAAAGTGGTGGTAAAAAAGCAAAAGTCACAAACAGCATAAGAACGTGTCCTAAGAACACAGAAGCAGCAATCCTGATCAGACTAAAGGTCTGTTTAGTCCAGTGGCCCATCTCTGCCACTTGCTGAAAGTGTATCCCTGCTGCATAGTATGAGCACAGAAAAAATACTTGATATTATAGACTCTCCCAGCCTCCAAGCAACTTCAGTTTTGTCTCAATGAAAGGTGAGTTGGTCAATTCAAATTTAGCAACACCTTACTAATACTCCTTTCAAAGCATATAGCCACTGAAAAATTATCTTTGCAATGAAAGATAAAAATTTACTTTCCTGACTTTCTAAAATGGAAATTAGCATCCATGTAACCAAAACCAGTAATTTTTTTAAAAGTAAGTTATAAAAAGTGAGAAACAAAGAGGTAAGAAAAAAATCAATATTATAGTCACTACTGTAATAAAAAATAAAGGAGCATAATATAAATATCTAATGTTATTCCACTGGCAGAATTTGTTTTTTTTTTTTTCTGAAAGAAAACACTTCTAGTGTCTTCAGCATACGTGCTTCAAAATAAATGTCTTACCTCATATGAATAGTCCAAGAAAGAAAACTCACTCCTTAAGTAGCCAAGTTTGTATATACCTAAGAAGATCAAGCAGCGAATGATTTCCAAAATTCCTGCTTTGGGCCTAGAAACAAGGAGTAATTTAGATTAATGTCTTTTCTTCTTTTTTAACGGTAATGACATGTGAGAATATAGAAATAGTCAGTGATGTCCTACACTTACACCTAGTCACCTTACAGTTAAGTTTTTTATTATGAACCTTATTAGAAGTTATAACACTGAATTTGCTGGGGGTGAGAATACACACACACACACAMAAAATATATATGAACTCACACAAACATCTATATTTAGCTGTTGTCTTTTAATCTCAGAAATGACAATAGTTATGAAAACTGCTACAAGAGTAGTTCACAATTTTTTTCATTGGTCTAGTTCGGTAAATTTTTAATCTTTCATATTATTACCTGATGTGATTATAAATGATAAACATCACCCATGTATTTTCATCTATCCTGAAACAAACCATTCTGTACATACAAGTGAAAGGTATTTATTTCTGAAAACATAATGAATAATATGTGCAAAGCAGAGGACTGCCACTTCAGTCTTAAAGGAAGATTCTATTTCTACGTTTCTCTTCTGGCTGGGCAAATATTTTCTCTGTAAGAAACCGGAGCTGCTACTCACTCTTTTGTAGGCTCATGGCGCCCATCCTGAGTAACCTTCTCTTACTGGGTTGGCATAATCCTCAATATCCAGCTTGGCATGAATCCATACTGATTAGATATAGTCTTCAGAGAGCTTTTGGGGGACTACCAGGTACAGAACTTTTAAGGCCACACTATCCTTCACGTGTGTCTGAGTCTACTCTTACCTACTAAGGGCACTACGGACACCTGCAGCATGCTGCCCAGGACTGGTAGACTACACACACAGTCCCAGCCTTGGGACAGAGTCTGCAGGCCATGCTGGCTGGCCAGTGTCCTGAAACCAGGCATGGGCACCCAAGGAACACAGGCACAAGAGGTGGACAGGAGTAACCCGTCCCCTAATTTTTCTCCACAGAACAATATAGTTACGGCCACTAATTCCTACAGGAACACTCCTGGTTGTAGGGATTGTCTACTTGCATATCATATTCTAGTCAATAGCTAGCAATGTGAAAGGCAAAGTGTATCTGTACTTCAGTATCAATATAATTTTTCACATTTTAACATTTGAGATTTCCAATATAATAATGAATAATACATAATAAGAAAAGCAAAAAACATGTTTTATATCTTGCCTGTTCTCCATAAGTAATCCAAAAGAAGTCAGGGACAGAATCATAACACCAGTTCTCAGGAGAATAGTTCCCTGTGATAACATCTGTTAAAAAGAAGACAAATTATTCATTTCAGGTAATTTTCTGAAGAAAAACTGAGTTTTAACAGCACCATACCTTCAGCTTCCTCACTTAGTCATGTTAGTGTCTGCTTTTACAGTAATACGTTACTTTGAATTTTGCAACAAAAATACCTGCTCTGGATACCACACTTATACAGAGTAACCATTCTTACTGTTGTCTGTTGAACACTGTATTTCCAAAATAATTCCTAAGATACTTCCTTTTTGTACTATGTGTTTTCCTGAAGTTATTTGATTCCCTCATGTCTCTACCCAAGAAGGAATAATCTTATTTCTAAGTAAAAATCACTGCAGCCCTGCTCTTTTTCTTCATCTCACATTACCATGTCTTTACAATTGCCACCTATGAATCCCAAGGAGCATAGAAAACAATACATTGGTGAGAATAAGAAGTTGCATGATGTGGCAATATAACCATATTTTAACAGGAAACAAAATTAATATCTTCCCTTCATGACAGCTCGACACTTGGTTCTCAATACAGCAAAACACTTCAACTCATGCCATTGATTTCAATCAGACGTAAAACACTTTTTAAACACTTTTTAAACACTAACATGTGTGTTGGTGTTCAGATGAATAGTAGCATGAGGATTTATATGCTTATAATTTACATTTAAATGATATAAACAACACTCAGGGAAAAAGAAGTACTTTACAGTGTGAAGTTTGAAATTTTTCTTCATTTATTAAATCATCTTTTATATTCTACACAGCTGCCTTTGAAAATCAAATATTTAATCAGTTTTCTTGTTACCTCCCTTACTTCCTTTCAAATATTAGTTTTGAACAGCCTTTGTTTTTTCACTTAAAAAACAACAAAAAATCCCAAACAAAAGTAGTGGATCTTGCTGAGTTATAGGAATCCTTTTGGTTTGAATAGCAATAGGGTTTATGAATAGCATCTTGCACTTCAAGATTGCAGGTGTTGAGAGAAAATAAAAATCTACGTATGTCTGCTGAGAGGCTTGATTTCATAAATCCCACTCTGTGACATGCCCACCTTCCTTCAGTGGTGGCCCCTACCTCTCAAAGAGATCTAAGGTAAGTATCTGTGAGTGTGGGAGGCCGCAGGAGGATATTCTCAAGTTTTACAGCTGTGTGAACTTACAGTGCCCACGTTTGCAAAATACATCAAACCACAGACTCAGGCTGGGTAGGGTTCTGCTGTTTTACTGAAGAATCACAAGCACCTACTTGGATATCCTGAACAAACAGTTATTAAACAAAGAAAACAGAATCTCAGCAATGAAAGAGCTAAACAACAGCCTAACCAATTTAAAAGCCAGAGCACACTTGTCACAAATGACAGCTGTCAAGATGCTCTGTTGCATGAATTTATCTCAGAATTGATCAAAATCATTTTTGTAAGAAAGCTACTATATATGCAATCAGTTCCATCCATCATTATGATAAACTTACAAAACCTTAAACTGACGATTACCATATAGATAGATCTAGAAGAAGGATACTCTTTAACCTTTTTTTATACTCTTCCCCTAGACATCTGCTCTTGGCCACCACAGGAGACAGGATATTGAGCTAGATGAATCTTGGTATGACTCAGTACAGCAGTTCTGTTACAAGATGCCTGTTTAAGTCAAGAGAGCAGACATGCTTTGACTGGGTTATACTCCTTGGTCAAGGTCTGTAACACTTGGAAGACATTTGCAAACTCTGTCTATAGGTTTTTGACCTATAAATAAAAGCAATAAAAGATTAAATTGAGGGTGCTCTTTTTCAAAAGTTGAGCTTGTATGTTCAGAAAATCTCACAGTTATTCTAAGTTTAAAAGACCTTCCATTGTTAACATAAAGAATTTTTTCTGAAGCAGTAAAACTGTTCGATAGAGCTTTTTTTGTAAAAAATCAGCTGTAGACTCTACTTGTGTTTAATAACATGAGTAGCTCTTAAACTGCTCATTTAGCCACATTAAGTTCAACTTCTACTTCATCCTCCTGGAGAAACTGGGACATGCAAAAAAAAAGTCAAGTCCTGAAGAAAAGCAYGCAAGGAAAAACATGATCTGGCACAGAGATAAGGGAACTCACCCATAAACATCTTAGAAATGTTTTAATACGTTATTCAATGACTGTTACTTGTCCAATATAGAAATTTTCCGGGGAACTGGGCCTGGAATTCAGCACTCTTTCCTCCTTAGAAGTTGTCCTCACTTTTAAGTTGGAGAATCACACTTTCTCTTGCACTCACTCCTTCTGGCCAGGTGGGTCTTATTTTGCTTTGTGTTTTTGTACAATGGACTGGCTTCTACAGACTGCCTTAAAATGCCCCCAGACGGATAGGGCACAGTTCTGAGAAAAGGAAGGTAAAGCCTTGCCTCCCCCTTGGGCAGCAAAGAGAACTGAACACCAAACCCAAATTTTGAGCAAGTAATCTAATTGCTACCTAACAATGAGGTTAAAATCACATTTTATAGAAAAGGAGTGATCTCTGCAATGGTTTTGAGAGAAATATCATTAATGTTTGTCTTCAGGTAAGGATCCAGCACTACCTACTTTGAATAAATACAGGTATTGCCAAGTTCCAATTCAAAAGAGCTGCATGATTTCAGACTTTTCTCCCTTCTCAGAGTTTCCTAGGTGGTTAGCATTAGACAAACAGCCACCAAGGTCTAGGCAGCTGGGTTTCCTTATGATTCAGATTTCAGAAAACTAAGATGCTGCTTCATGATCCCTACCTTTAAGTACATTAAGTGAAGTGTCTAAAAGCCTGTTATTAACCTAAGCTCCCTCTGTAATCAGTGGAGAGTGCCTTCTGAATGATCCTATTTTTTTGCCATTAGCTAGAAAGTAAGTCTAGAGAGTAAGGTCCCTCAAATAAGAGATGGATTTGAATGGATTTAAATAGGCGATGAAAACACTGCTCCAAAACAGAAATTTTCTGCCATAATTTTACTGTGGTTTTCTCTCATAACTTCTATTGAATTTTTTTATTTGCTAAAAAAAATTAATAACCATTTCTAAAAGGGTAAGAAAAAAAAAAAGACTCTTTTGAAATTAGCATCTTTTCAGGAAACACGTTTCCTTTCCAAAAGATTATACAATGCTAATTTTTATTATTCTCTGTTGATGGACCTTGACAAAGTGATTAACTTGATATCAGTGACACAGCAATATTGTAATTCAGATTAAAGCTTTCTCTCCACAAATAAAGGAGTGAATACAAGTATTTGGAGTGTCATTTTGCAAACTTCCCTTACTCAAACAGTTTTTCTAACAGGTGCAAAATTGGAACCTAGAGTTACCATTTGACTCCACACATTTCTCTGACAAAGGAAGAAAAAAATGTAGATGAAGAACTTGAAAGGACATGAATAAATTGTAAGTCAGTTTTAAACATGGATGATACTCAATTTCCAGCAAAAACTGGTATATACATTTCAATGTAATTTCATAAAAGCAGAAAAAAGAACTGAAGCAATCTTGTAATTCAGGAAAAACAAAGTCAGATATAAATAGGCCTTTAGTCTCCAGGTTAAAGTGATATATGAGATTCTTCGGTATCAATAACTATCTGAGCCAGGTATGATCCTGTCTGTTTTTCAGATTCTGTTTTTCAGGTCAATTTTTATTTCATTTTAAACACTCTCCTACTTGAACCATATCATTTTGAATGGTATCCATTYGTAGACCTTATTATGGTGCAATACAGTCTGTGGCCCAGAACATGAAGGACTGGAGGGATCTAGAAGCACAACCTGCAGATCACAGTTATTTGCAAACTAGCATTATCGTAAGACTCACACAAATGCTCGTCATTGTAATGTCAGAAGAAGACTGAGTATAATTTTGCTGCCTTCCCCTTCCAAAATCCTCTGAAGTGGTGAATGGTGAAGCATGAATACTGCTGGCAACTAGGAAGGTAGAAGGTGTAAGTAATCCTTCACTCTAGATATGTCCCACATTCAAGCTGTTCCATACAGCAAAAAATGTGTTCCCTCATTTGGGCTCCTAGTCAAGGGTTACCAAGAAATCTGTGGTGAAATACAGTATGATGTCATTTGGGGATAACAATTTTTAGAAAATCAGTCAGTCATACAGCATAAATATCTACTTATTAGTTTGCTTCTTTAACTTTCTATTTACAGTTCCAGCAGTATAGTTACATACTCTCTTGATTCTTCTGTTTACTTTCAAACTTGTGTCACCCCATGAAGTGGATGCTGGCAGCTGAGGCATCCATTTTCTAGGCATTACTCTACCAAAATCAACAAAATAGTCAGTGGGTTATATCACTAAACTAAACACCATATATTAAATCTGCACGCTGCAAGTTGCAGTGTGAAAAGAATGTGCTTTTTACACCTTAGTTAGTCTAGCATCCTCGTTCCACTTAAACATTATATGCATGCATGTGTATATAAAATAAATGAGTATTTATATACTGGAGTATTTGTATAAACAGAGAAGCCTGTGGGACCACAGCAGGTTCCTCAGCTACGAGTCAGCCACAACTTTGCAATGTGGTTATTGGCTGCAATTGAACAGAAAAAAATATTTCTGTTGGATTTTGGTTTCATTGAAAGCTTTAAAAATTCTTGGAGCTTTAAAAAAAGGGGTTATGGAATTTTGGGAAGACATTTACATTTCTTCATAATCAACAGATTACCACAGCATGGTTTTTTTTCAGTAAAGAAGAAATAATTCATTTAAACAAAGGAAATATGCCATTTCAATTGAATGTTTATTTAGATGAGAATCAAAAGTTTTCAAACTCATTTTCACATTTCAAAGGACTTTAGATTGCTTTACTCTTTTTGAAGAGTAATACAAATGTATTTTCTCATCCTGATGTGCTCAGAGTTTCAGACAAACTGCTATGAAAGATGTCAGCACATTTCGTAATTTAACAGATGGCCCACTGTCATATATCATTCACTTTTGATATTCAAATGCAGAGTGTTAATACAATGCTACGGAAATTGTGTTAGGTGTCTCTGTAGGCTTTTTATTTTAACTGAAAACTCCTAAAAATGTGTGAATTCTTAGCAATATGCCATACATACTACTGCACAATGTCCTATTGAATGGATGTATTCATTGTGTTCTCAACTTTCAAAAGACCTATTTTATTTCAACATTTCTTTTTGTCTAACTGAAACTGCTCAGATACTCATAGTATTATAGTCACAGATAGTAAGTTTTACAGTATCTATCTACTATAAAAAGGCACTCCAAAATGTGTTTAAGGTACACTTGACTTTGATTTATGTGATACACGCAGCTCTGAAACTATGAGACTTTTGCTTTGAATGTACTGCAGTTTTACACTCCTAGCACTCTCTCTGGGACTGATCCAACTCCCATTAGTTCAATGAGCTTTGGATCAGACCTGGATGTGCAGAGCTCAGAGGTAATTTTGATTTTCCGGATGTAATGCAGATTGCTATATAAAAAATAAACACTGTATGCTCTCTCTTGTGGAAGATATATATATTTGCTCTTTCTTGTTTCGCTCTTAAGTTAAATGTAGGCCATTCAGACTGAAGGTATATGGTTGCTCTTTGCATATAGAGAAACTTAACACTTCTGCAGGGCATGAGACCAAACACTGAGCAACTGTAATCACTTGAGAAATGTAATAGCTGTGTGCTGTGTCTTATTGCTATTATGAAATAGAACTTATACCTAAAAATGAGGAAAACAGTTAGCTCTCTCCATTTATGGAGCTATGCCACAGTCATGACATAATTCATAGCCAGACAGAAAGTTCCAGTTGTATCCATAGACATTTCATAATTCAGTGTAGTGGAAAACTGATATTGAAGAAAGATTTTGCCAAGTAAAGTTATTCATACACAAGCTTCCTTCTCATGACAGCTTCTCCACTGCACTGCAGAGTGATCCTGGATCTCAGCCTGGGGATCAGACTCTCTACACCCACGCTGAAGGTTTATGTCCTGAGATGAGGTGCTGCTCGTCCCCCATGCTCTCCTCCTTCTTATCGTTACTACCTTATTACACCACAATTTTGTGCAGAGAATTTTCTACTTGTTCTGCTACTATAAATTCATAAATGGTGGATTTTCAGGAGGTTTCCCTTCTGCATTTTCCAACTTCCCTTATTACTTATTCTTAAATAGCTGCAGTTATCAGCAGAGAAAATAATTTGGACTATCCATATTTCTTCCAAGACCAGAAAATGAAGAAAATAGAAAATAAAAAATAGGAAGAAACTCATAAGTGAACTCCTCAGTTCTTGAGCAACAGTAACCCAGTAAAAAATGCTAGATTCCTGGGTAAATATGACTTTCTGGTGTTATAAAGGGGTCTAGAAACATATCTTAAAATCTTTCAGACACTTTTCTCAACATATGAACACTGGTAATCGTGTGTACTGCGCATCTTGTATACATTGTAGATATTTATCCCAACCTTTGGTTTAACTCGTCCTCAGATTTTATATGTATTATACAGGAATGCTACATACAATACTTAATCTTTAAACTTTTCTCAAAAATTGCATCATTCTCCTGCTATGCAGGACACATCTAACTTAAAAAAAAAAAAAAAAGCCATAAAGCCATAGTGGCTTATATATACAGAGCTGCTATAAGCTTGTTGCCACGTGTCCCGAGAGATTATTGCACACACAGTCCCTCTCCCATCTTTCACACCAGGGAACATAAGAACATCTGAGCTGGAAGACCACAACTTCAACATTTGGATAAGATTTCTGAAAGCGTTCAAATGGCTTTGGAATCATTTATGGATGACCACACTCAGACGTGCAAAAGAGACCTGATTTTTAGGTGTACGACAGGTATTGTAGGACTCTTAGCTAGAGGCTGAAGTTGTCAAAGGCAGAAAACTGCAGCAGCAGTTAATGTCTCACTTTTTACATGCAGAGATGACCTTAGGGTACAGCTTCAGAGACCGTCTAGTACACCCACAGGGTAATTACATCAGGTTACCACTGCGATCCCATCTGCCCAAACACAAGGTGATAAATACTTGCCTCTCATTGCTATATTTGTATTAATGTTGTTATACATTAGAGGCTGGAGGAAGGTTCTTGCCCTGAGGCAGTGCTCCTCTAGCTCTGAACTCATGCTCATACCAAGCTTCCCACTTGCAAGTACCACTAGACCCATGTTCCTTTACAATCTTCCCTTTAAAGTGTGGGCAATACTTGCATCTAACAATCTCATAAAGGCAGGGATTACTTACAGTCACTGTAGCAAGCAGGTCAATATACAAGTCCATTATTACAGCAAAATGTATTACTGCATAGCAATTAAGATAGGCAGGTACACTTGGGTTGTAGGGAACTTCTTTTCCAGTGATCTGTATAAAGCAAAACAGGTAACAGTCTTCAACAGTGATTTGCTCTTGCCTGTTATTCTTTAATATTCTTTATAATTGCAAACGCAAAAAAGATTAAGGCACGCAGATAATTGCATGAAGAGAGTCTGTTATCAAGCATATACATACCACTTAATGTAAGATAGAGTTTACCTCTGTGTGTGCATGTTCACAGCTAAAAGAAAAAGAGAAACAACCTTCTTCTACAGAACAATTTTGAAAATTTCTTTAATAAATGAATGATGAAAAGAAGTACTTTTTCCTTTAACTAAAAAGGAAAAACATAGCTAAAACACTCATTTCCCTCAGTTTCTGTTCCCATTTCATCTTCCCCTATGCTTTATGACTGCTAATTTGCTAATTTAAAATAGCATGTGTAGAGTTTTTAACATTGATCCAGTAGCATTAAGAGGTCCAAGTAAATTACATAAAACTGAAAGCCTCTGCGTRTTCTATTTACCACTGGGATTTCCTCAGGAAGGCCAAGTCTAGGTTTGCCTGGTCCCCAGCCTGGCCCTTTGAATAAGACAGAAAGCTTATTGCAGAATCCAGGTGTGGCCCAAAACATGTTCCAAATATGAGCCAAGGGACGTAACTGTGAAAAAAGAGCAAGTAATTTTTCATTGTTAGTAAAATAAAATTTAGTAAAACATTATATTTTACTTTATTCTTAGCTTTCAAGAAAATGTTTTTCAAAGTCTGTAACAAATTAGAAGGAAATGAAGACAGTCAGAAGTTCAGAAAACCTGACTGAACTAGGCAGGACCCATATCAGGCCCCCGTTTTATAGTGAGGATTATGATGACATCTGCCCAAAGGAAAATTAGTCTCTCCTGAAATCAGTCCCGAGTGTTTAACAGCGTTTTGTACAGTTACACTTATGGTAGTTTTAAACTAGGATTTGGTAATTGAGGCCTTGACAAAACACACTATCAATACCTAATACCTAGTTTCTGACTAATATGGATAGAATTGCACAGACCGTAGCCATCCTTCCCGGTTACAGCTCAGACACCTCTTCAGGCCGAATTTCTCATTCTTTGAGATAACTGCTTGGGTGAACAGCTACGAAAAGCAAATGGGTACTTCAATACCCCTCAGTACCTGAGGTTTTTACAGAGAATTTTTCTTCAGTTGAAGTAAAGCCAAAGGACAAAGAAACCTAAGAAGCACCACACTAAGTATTTTTTCTTCTTTTTTTTTAATCTTTATCTGTTCCACAGCTTTTGTTGAAACCATGATGGTTGCTGTATAACACTGTCAACACAAATCATTCTGGGATATCTCAAACAACTAATATGCAGAATAGATAACAAAGGAAAGATATTGTACCATGGGATTATTTATGAAATAGTAATATTTAGAGAAGACATAAACAACGGATGAAATATAGTTTATGTCTGAGCTTCCCTGCATATTGCTCTGTGCATGGTAAAATGGACACCATTCAGTGGATAAATAAATCACTAGTCTGTTATATCTCCACTGAAATTAGTTAATATTTTCATGATGGCTTTACATGCTCTGCATGTGTTCATTGCAGTGTGGAGAACCAAACATTTCATGTGTGCAAGAACACTGACATTGGTATGTAAGAAATAGCTGTTTTGTAATGAAACACTGAAGATAGCTGGCTGACTGCACACCAATGCATGGGCGGCCTCCACTGTGCCTAACATAGGTGTTCCTTTTGAACATGACTGCCTGCTGAAGATACCAGAGTCAGTGAAACAAACTACAGCACCTGGAGCAGGATAGGCTCAAATGAATTTACTGGATGTGTTAAGCCATATACAACTTTAGCATCTTCTGCCTCAAATGTTCCTGATGGAAGAAAAACAAAAAGAAAAAAAGAGCAATCAAATCTAGGGTACAAGAATTTTTGTTTGCCACACAAACTATTTATAAAGGAGAACAGCTTTTTTTACTCACCAAATATCCTGTCCCAAATAATGAGTGCGCCACCATAATTTTTGTCAATGCAGTAAGGATTTCTTCCTAAAATAAAATCATTTAGAGATCAGTAATTGCATATATTAAAATGTATGCATGAATGCTAGAAAATGCAACCGAATTATGAAGGTGAACCTTCACTGTTAGTATCATTTTCTAACCTAAAAATAAATTTAAAAGGCAGCTAACCTACCACTCCATAGCCATCTATAAAATCTCCTGTACTACGCTTATTACTCTCTTACTATTCAAGTACAAATATACAAATCAAACTTGTCATTCCCAGGCTTTCTATGAAACTAAAGGATTCATTGGAGAGTTAATTTAGCTACAATATATGTATAAAGGAATATTAAAAAGCAAACAATAAAAATCAGCTCAGATGAACCAATTTATACCTAACAAAATATACGCCAAATACATTTATGTGCAATCTTCTCATTAATGGCTTTCAGCTGTCTCTGCATATCCTCTATGCCATATGATCCTGCCTTCATTATTATTAACTTCAGTGTGAGGAAAATTGATCCATCTATCTACTTTATAGGAAACATATTTGAATATGAGCTGTCCTATCAGCTATGTGAGCAAAAAACCCATTGATTACATATTGCCAAGTTTGCAGAATTTCTCTGGAGCGATTCTGTACAACACTCGATCAGCTCTGGAGTGATTCTACGCAACTCAGATGAGGATCAGGCTAGGAGAATTACTTTGGATTTACAGCAGAGCAAATAAGAGCAGAGTGTCTCCCTCCAGGATTACCAGTACTTGTGCAAATTTTAAGGATTAGACACTTACAGCACCCCAGCCTTTTTTAAAAGTCTACACAGTGCCATAAACACTTTACACATGGAGGATATAATAAATATTAATAACATCCTCTGTACATATAACTGTATTTGAGTCTGTTTCAAATTATCTCCATCTCCCTATTACTTTTCTACTTGTTATCTTTGCTCTTTACAAGATGCCCACTGAATGAGCCAATAGCATCTATGGAGTCCAATTTTATTCCCCACATATGTTCATGACATTTTTCACAATGCAGTGGAGTTATTAACCCAATTTAGATATGCAGTACAGTCTTTATTGCCTCTGAATATTGAAGAAAAGTCATATCAGTCATACTGTACAGGTGCAAAGTAAGATTTTTCAATAGTTCAGTCAATTGAAACCAAATTCCACTAAAACATTTAACAGCTCTTCTTTCAAAAGAAAACCATATTCACTGCTTGAATTTGAAAGGCAAGAGCATCTGTTAAAGATTGATAAGATTATTACATTTTAGCAATCACAGAAGGATGATATATTTTTCTATCACTCTCTTCACATTTACAAATATTGAAAAGCTTTGCTCAAAAGCTGCAAATTATTTCAAATTATCCAAGTTTGATCTCTGCTCAATTACTAAGCTCAGATGTAAAGGTTTAAAAATTAAACTTAAGTTATAAAAAAGTCTTTTTTTTACAAATGCTGTGAGACTTGTAACAGAACAATGACTATTTTTCTGCAGCAATGACCAAAACTAGAAATCCTGCAATAAAACTAAAATACAATTCTCATTTTAACTTTATTCTTTATTACAATACCATGAGAAAAAGCATACTGGGGAATTAGAGGTCATATTCTGCTTACCATGATGGACTCTGTGATGACTTGGAGTATTAAGAATGAACTCCAGAGGCCCAAGGTTGGTGATAACCTTAAAAAAAAGTAATCCCTAAATGAATTTTAAAATACTGTACAAAATCAAGAAGAAAGGGGAAAAAGAGGGGAAGGACAGACATAAAGAGGATGTTTATCTTCTGTACAGAACTGCATAAATGCAACAGTGTGCAAATTTTTTGCCCAAACCATTTCACTGAGTTACTGACTGTTAGAAGAATTTTCATGAAAAAAGTGAAACTTAGCAAAATGCAAGTTAAAAACTGAATTTCTTTTTGATCCAGCAGCACACTTCCTTAATTATTTTTATTATCAGTTCATGATTCTTTACATATCCATTCGCTCACATTTTTTACCTCTATCCATTGGTACTGCTTGGGATCCTGTACAACTCTAATATCCTAGTTCTGTAAACACTTTATGTCAGCAAAGGGATGGCACTGACCTGAAAAGAAACACTCTTTCCTGTTTCAGTACCTTCAACTGCTTGTTCCTTCTGCAGATACCCTTCCTTTATCCCATCATAAATGTTGTAATGTAAAAACCTGACTAGGGAACTGATGCAAGTTAAAACTAATTTTGCTTTGTTTTTTCTACATTAGTTAACCGGATCAGTTCCTTAATTTGATCCAATATATGGCCACAAACACTCACACTGGCATGAGCCAGGGCATAAGAAGAAAGTAGTCGAGGCAGCTTAGCTCTGCATAAAGTTATAGTGGAGCTATGACCTAAGACAATGGTTAAACAACAGAGGAAATCCAGCTTTAAGCCTTTTAGTATCAGATCATAAATGACAGAAAGTATTGATTGCTTACCCTGATGATTCAGGCATTTTGAGAAAACGCTGATGAGTTAACCTTGTATCAGCAGGGTTTATGCTAAATTAGGCTTTCTCAAGCATTATAGAGACAGCAGAAAGCCAGCATTGACTTCAAATCTTGGGCTTGGTCTAGCTCAATAGAAGTTTGTGTATACCCACGTCTAACCAAGTCTAACCAGCATTGCTGGGTGGACAGTGCTCAGATACAGTTTTAATGACAATGTAACCATGGCTTAATCCCAATCACAAAAACTTAAATCACAAATAGACATAGTCACTATATGAACAAAACGAACTTGTGTTCAGAAATATATCCTAACATGGTATGTTTGCCAAGTCTGATTATTACGACCATAATGTCTTGCAATTAAAAAAAATATATAAAGATAAATAAAAGTCTTAGACTAAAAGAAACAAACCCAGAACCTATCACTTTGTCCTTTACGGAACCTAATGAATAATTATAATATTCATGCTGACAAAATGGGTGATCAAGATAAAGTTGGCAGAYAACAAATTACATAGGTAGGCATACAGTCATTATTCATGAGAACAGGCCCATTCATCTCAATAAAATATACAAGGATTTTTATTCATGTAAGATTTACAGAATAAGGTCATCAAATATGCCAGTACCATTTCTGTTTAAACTCACATTTGTGAAAGTGAAAAGAGATCTGGGCTCAAAAAGGACACTCTTCAGATGTATTTAATTTTCTACAATTCAGGCAAATATTGTGAAAAGAGGAATACAAACCTTTTTTGCTTTTTTTTAATAACAGCTCAAAAGAATTTCTGATTAATAGCTTGAGGAGAGCATTTCTATAATTAAAGCAGTACAGAAATGAGCAGCCCCTTCAGAGAGAGAGAACCCAAACACTTGCAGCATCCGTCGCAAAATCCTGCATATGCTGTCTTGAAAACCAGAATCCTGGGACAAGTTTGCTTTGTTTTGTTTAACTCAGAAGCCAAGGACAACATAAGTAGGACCATTTGTATTTCTCAGTTCTGCTTCAAAATAACTTCAAGCCTGAAAAGACCACCTAAAGGTGAGAAACAATTCGTCATCCATGCTAGCTCCATTTCCCTCCTCTCTGAAGCAGAAAATCCCACTGTTTAAAACTATGTGAGATGTGACCACTAAATTAATTTAATCTGAGTCAAATGTCTTGGACTGAACTGCAGCCCAGCACCTGAGAGAGCAGTGATTTATCTATTAGACCACACCTAACTTTGATCTACTTTGTTTCAATATATTTTTGGCTCAATATTTAAACAATTTTTGTGAAAATAAACCAAACCTGTTCTAGGAGAGCAGGGAAACACCAATGATGGTAGTCTTTACTTTTAGCCTACAGGTGAATTATAATAAAATGTCTTCAAAATGAAGGCCTTTCAAGTCTTCAATACCCAGTTGATTAAAATCATATTTTTCTAATTAAAATCCATCTTTTGAAAGTCTGTATTATACAAAGGCATGGTGAATACATAGGTATCCTTTACATCTTGGGCCTCCCTGAGGACCTTAGAAACTTAAGTAAAATCCTAAATAAGTACTTTTGACTAATCCTAGAGGAAGTATTTTCTTTGGAAAATGAAATCTCTCTCATCATTTAATATGGTCCCAGACCACAAAATAGTCTTTTTTGGGTGATGACATTTGCAAGTCTTCTGAAATATCTTCCCTGCAGCATCATTAGTGATTGATGCCTTAGTCTACTTCTATTCATTATTCAGGCAGGGTTACATCCACTGCAGAGAAATAAGAGGCACTTACTGGTGAAAATACCATCTGAGATAATAATTAAAACCACATGACTTTTAATCTCAGATGCAGTACAGAACTATGTACCTGACCGAGCAAAAATCCAGTGTGCTGAAACTGGCAAACCATAAAACAACACTTTGGCTAAAACACAACAAAAATGTATGTTCAGCCGATATTCAGAACAATACAGCGTGCTAATTCCAGAAACGTTCTTTGCTATTAGTAAGTTTATTTCTATATATCTTATACATTCCTAAAATAGAAAAACTGTTTTCAGTGGAAAACTCTTGGTGCCAAAAGGCAATACATTTTATAAATACACCCATTGCAACAAGCAGAAAAATATCACCGCTGGACACCTGGTTTTGCAAGGCTCGTGCAGCACTGCATGGCAAAGCAGCAAAATATTTCGTTGAATTTTGATGAATTTTTGTACATTTGGCCATCTTAACATAGGCAAAACTCTTACGAGCAGATCTTTCACCAGAGTAAATTGTCAAGGCTAGGACAGTAAGGCAACTTCTGCTGGGCAAAATTCTGTGATTTCTGACCCTGTCATGTGAGGCAAATAGGAAACTACTGAAATCACAGTGAAAGGCTGACCTTTGCAAGAATTGACTTTTAACAAAACTGAAAGTGGTATAACAACAACCTACTTTCAAAGGAATACCTGGCAGGCAATAGAGAGGAGAAAGGCCCTGGCAGTTACTCCACCTATCCATCTACCTTACTGCTGTCAGTTTATGCCTATTTCTATGCCTTTGCTATATCCAGATATTTTCCTTGGAGAGCAGCAATTGCAATGCAGTTGGTAAATATTTATGCAGTAATGAGGCTTATCACAAAGGCATAGATGCTGGTTGGGCTGTCATTCAATATGGCAAAACAATTTCAGCCAAAAAGAAGTTCTTTTTCAAAATAGCTTTTTTAGGATAAGGATTTTCACATGATTGCTGATATACTATTGCATTTCAGGAAAAGCGTTTTTAAACTAAAAATAAAAAATTAACAAATAAATGTGGTAATATCAGAATGGCTCACACAGTTTTTGTGGCTCATAATCAGGATTTTCATGAAACAAAGGAAGAAACTTTTTGCTATGAAAATTTTTGTTTGCACTTTAGAAAACTTTGTTTCAGACATTTTTACTGGAGAGTAGCTTCAAAATTTTAAAATCTTTAGTGGAAACTCCATTGTTCAACATCCCTATCAACAGTACTTCACCCCCTAGTTCATATTATTGAAGGAAAAGGGGTCTGCTCGAGCATAAAATACACTTGTTCTTCATATCATCTTGCAGTTATTTTGGGAAGGCAGCAAAATAACAGCTATCTATAGCCCTGAAAGTTTGAGCCTGAGTACTCCAGCTGCTGTCCAGCAGTGATTTTATTGCTATGTTGAACGCGATGGCTAGGGGGCTTTGTGCTTGGGCTTGTTTCCTAGGTACAGCCGCCTACTGTTCTAAATCAAGCCCTGTCTCCAATTTTTCCTCTCTCAATTAACACATCATGTGCACCTCAACTCCCACACCAGTGACCCCCAGATGAACTGCYGCATTCCAGCAAAACTCTTTTCCTGTTTGCTTTATTTTTTAACAACTTATAGCCACAGAAGCAATTTTCACTTGCCAAAACTCTCACAAATGGACTTGATAAACTGCATGTGAATCCAATATGTAGGTATCTCATGTATACCACTTATAAAAGCTTTGTCAGATCTCTCCACAAAACATGTATTCCTTCTTATTTTATTTCTAACAAACAACATACTCTTGCATTATTGTACTTAGGTATTGCTAAACAATAAAGCAGAATTACTATGAAAATACTTGAAGCAATTCCAAGAACTGTTTAATATATATGGCAGGCTCAAAGGTGCATTCTTAGAAACTCTTTCCATACATTACTGAATAAAACACGTTGAAAGTGAAATCTTCCTACATAATGAGAAATAAATATTTTTTATATATTAGTAGTTCTTATATAAAGATGTTCTCTTTGTGACAGCAATCCCTAGCCTTAACGGAAAAGAACATTATGCAATATCTCTTGCGGCATGTAAGCACCTCCATTTGCGGTCTCAGCGTTTGTCAACACCAAGGGAAATCTTTATTGCCTGGTACCTGCACCACTTCAATGTAGTTCTTGTTTAAATAATGAGAAAAAATCGTGACATGAAATCCAAGGGAAACTTTACATCTTGTATAACAACTCCTCCTGTCACCACTACAACATGAATCTTTAYTTAACTCTGTTCGACATGAATGTTAGGAAGGAATGTCGACCGAGTAGAACAGGCAATGTTACAGCAAAACCATTTGTATATAAATTTTTTTTTCTTTTTTCTTTTTTTTTTCCCCTAGAGTATAAGAGAGGCTGTTTGTAGCATGGCATTACTTTCAATATCCTAGCATTACTGACCTACAGGACAGGCGAGGATAAATTCATCCCTGGAGCTTCACTAAGGAGCACTCTGAACTTAACTTTGGGGTTTCTGTTAGACCAGTTGGTAGTAAAGCACATATTACTATCGATTTCCTCATCAAAATCAAGATGATAAGATTTTTCTTCCTGGTATTTCAGACAGTCTAGTGGAGAAATAAAAAAAAAAAAAACTTAAATACATTCCCCAATAGAGCTGCTGAGTTAATTTAGGACAACACACCCATATATTTATACAGATGGCCCCGGTGATCATATTTGCCATGTGAAATCTCTACAGGGATGCTAGGGAAAGGCAGAACTCCTAGGATATGTGCTCGTCTGCCCAGTTTCACACTTTGAAATCATCGGCAAAGCCTGATTTATACACCGCCAACTGTTTTCCTATCTGATTAGGCAGTTTTCTACTCCAGTAAGCATGTAAAATGGACGTAGCCAAATTTCCACACTGAGGAGTGAAAAAACAATATTTATAGTTTAGAAATAAAACAAGCTAGAGGAATCAGGCCTGTTGGGATCATAAAGAGTTTCATAGGGGGTGGATTTCTGATAAATCTGGATTGTAGGAATGGGAGGTGAAAACCTAGTTTTAATGGATAGTCAGGCTTAGGGTATGTTTATATAATAAACACACAGACTTAAGAAATGTGTTTATAATAAATTATCTTGAAGTCAGACTGTTGTCACTTTTGGTTGTTTTACCTCTCAACCAGCAGGCCAAGGCTGGAATCAAATTGGCATCTTATGTGAATATTTCAGTTAACACTTTTAATAGGTATATGCAATTTTTTTATTAAAAAGAAAGCCTAATTAAGCCTTCTTCTGGGAAAGATGAGCACATATATATGATGTTTCAGTCAATTTGTTCACTAAAAACAAGAGAAAACCTCCATTAACTGCTTGTTTTAAATGCAGCATTACTAATAGCAGAGCATGCAGAAAGTCACCTTTTCAGTCATATATCAAGCTAAGCATTTAAACCAAGCTCCAGGAGAAAAATTGCTACATAATTTCATTATTTTTCATCAGCTTGACAAATACATGCTGGCAATTATGGGGAAAAAAACCAGAAAGTATTACATCAGTCTGCTAGCCCAGACACAACCGAAAAAAAGGTCTAAGTGTAGCTCTTCACATTCCTCTTTAAATAGAACAAAATACAGCCAGTATCCTGCACTTTGTGTCTTTAACCAAAAAATGTCTTTCAAATTTTCTGTTGGCTTTGAAGCCATAATTAATTTAAATAGATTCTCAATATGGACAAACTACAAACAAAAATCGATATTATTTCATGTAATTATGCTAAAAAGGTAGAAAATTAGACTTTCTTTGGAAAGTGTGTAGGTCTAACTTCTTCTTCTACTTATCTCCATATTAATGAGGTATCCTTTCACTGGAAACAAAAATTAAAAGTTTTTGGTAACTAGATTGTTGTTTTATTAATGTAAGTTCGTAAATGGGTTGCTTAGACTGTTTTGCCGGATACAGAATGTACTGAAATGTGTTGTGTCTCTAGGTAGCTCTTCTCACTTTTATCTTGATAATCCTCTGGAGACATAATGGACACAAGCGTTCCAGATAAAATTCTTGAACTATACTTTTTAATTTTAGGATTCCTGCTGGGACATTAGCAATAGTCAGGCTTACTGCTGGTGAAATAAACATTTTGCAGCTGTCTGGAGCAAGGACCAGACACCAGCACTCAAACTCAAGGAATTAATCATTAGGTTGGCCAGTCGAGCTCCTGGGTATGAGCCTTCCCTCTCTGGCCTCAGCAGTGGCCCAGCCTCAGCCGAGGGAAGAGGCTTCCTCTGCCCAGGTTATTGCCCATCAAAGGCAACTCTCCTGCAAGTGGGAGCTGTAGGCTCAAACCCCTCAGCGTGAGCACATAATCAGGGAGCAGCTGCTTTCTGAATGAAAATGACCGCAGCTCCTGCGCTGCCTGATGAATTCAAAGCTGCAGGGTGTGTTAAGCAAACTCAGCAAAACACAGTCCCTTTAGAGGATTTAGATATTTTTAAGTGTCTTTCTATTCTGCAGCTCAATAGAAAAGAGAGACTAGATAGGAATTAAATACTTAACTCACCAGGTCAGGATAGGCTCAGATACCTAAGTGCCTTTGTTTTAAAATGGGAAGCACACCTAAGCCAACTAAGGCGGGAAATAGGCTTTCCTAATCACCGTCTAGGTCCTAGATGCTAATGAAGGAACTCTAAACCTCATCCCTCTGTATTTTTCCTGATTAAACAGTGTTCACGTGCAGCCCACTGCAGGACAGAAACACTCTGCGCTCTCTAATGGAGGTTTTATTTTCTCCCTCTTGTGTTATTCTTTTTATTTAAAGCAAAAAGCAGAGCTATGCGTTTTATATATCTAGAAAGATAATACTTCTCCCCTCTCATTGACTCTCTTGGAAAAGTGGAACACATTTTGCACTTACTGCTAGTGTTTCTGCTTAGTGAGAGTGTTGTTAGTTTTCCTCTTTTCTGCCCTCTGTCAAGTGCAATGATGACAAGACTTTCACCCTTTGGGTTGGACAGAAAATCTAATAAAACATTTTGGCAGACATGCTGGATTGAAACAGTGAGATCTTTTTGCTTCTTGGAATCATGTTCAAGTTTTATTGTCTACATTGTGTATATATATATCCTATCTGGACTTACAAAGCACTTTCTGCTTTAAATAAAGTATTTTTATCTCTGTTTTTTACTGCCTTACTTGTTCCCCTTCTTTCCACAGTAAATGCTTGAGTTGCCAGTTTGTGGCAGGCGAACAATGCGTTCGTGAATGATAAAAGCATCAGATATCAGGAATGGGACCAGAACTTTCTTTTGTAAAACAAAATTTTGTTCTTATGCAAACCAGTGATTAGTTTATTCCCCACTGTTTTTTTTTTTTGAATAATTTCTTGGATCTTTATAACTCTGAAAAGATGCCATTTCAAAACGGATACAGGCCAGTAGAATATTATATGACGTGACCCGTTTCTAGGAATCCCAGGTAAATCGTTTGGATCACCAAGGGTTGTCAAACACACACAAAAACTATAGTTTGGAATATCAAACTATAAGAATAGCTGCATATCAATTAAAAATTACATTCATCTTTTTGATGACTTTCAGCAAAAAATCTTGTGAACAGTAACTTTCTAGAATAATCCCTTCTCACTGAATAGGACAGATGTAAGTGCTTCCAGTTTGAAAGAGCACATCAAGAAGACTCATGTCTATTTTTGGCAATAGTGGCTGAATTAAAGAGAGTAAGATGTTTCACCTGTTAAATGAACCAACATATTAGAATACAGAAGAAGAAAGATTAAACTAAAATAATTAAACTAAAATAAATTAAACTAAAATTGAATTACAAATGAATTTCTGTCGACAAATTTGACTACAATTTCACAGTCATACTCAACACATTAGATTATTACTGATTTTACTTTTTACTATTCATGCTGTTTACTTTAAAAAAACAACATCTCTCATTTTGCCCAGGAAATCAGAGCAGTCAATCATACTTGCTTTCCACTGTGATCCATTCAATACCACCTGTACTATGATCTTGCAAAAACTTATGCACATGTTAAATTCAACTCATTACAAAAAGTCTCACTGACCTCATAGGAACTATTCAGAGTATGTTAAATTGAGCATAAATATGCCTTTGCAAACATAGGACCTTGGAATTTTTTACCCACTGGCAGAACACCTTTGTTTGTCATTTGCAAACTATCGCAGATTTTAGCTCATTACTAAATACCTCCTCTGCCTCCACAAAACAACCACAAAACAAAACAAAAGTATCCTCTTCCTACTGCAAACACTTAAATACATTATATTCACCTAAGTTTTGTTAAAATGCTTTTTAAATACAAAACCTCATTTCTTGATCAAATTTACCTTTCAGTTTTCCTTTAAGAAACAGATTACTAAATTGTTTTTAAATTACTAAACTACGGAAAGTGTTCCAAATAAACCTTTATATATGTCTTTGTTCCTGCATTCTTTTCTTGTTCATTAAAATGCGACTAGAGCACACAATGTGGAAAAGGGACGTACAAAAAGAAATGGAAAAATAAAATGCTGAAAGAAAAAGAGGATCAATCTCATTTGTTAGAACCCGGAAGTCAATAACTGAATATTCTATCTATTGCCTAATGCTGTCACTTATTAAGAGCTGTCGCTCTGTTTTACAGATTTTATGATTCTTTTACATGCCACCCCTTGGATTTTGTCTTTCTGCTTAAACAGGCACATATATTCTCTAGAGACTCGGGAATAACATTTGATAATGATGCAGTAATCACAAGTGTACTGCTACTTAAAAGAAGTAAGCATACTAGTATGTTACTTAATGGTACTTGTTTTTTCATTTACTTGTTTAATTTATTTGCTGACCCTATGCTCATATTTAAACCACAGAAGAGTGTTTCTGAATCTGGCCCTCTTCTCAGGTAGGAGTTGAGGGATCAGTATAAGAGCTGCAGGATCCGGCCACACCAGCTCACCTGTACTCAGCCAGCTTACGGGCTGCGCATGGCATCCTGCCACAAACTGCATTCGCTGGCCTAGCCAGAAGATGAGACCTCCTTTTCACAAAAACGTGAAGCCTCAGAAATTTCTCTCTCCTTCAAAGTTTTTCATGAAGGAAAACAGAGCAGAAGTCAAAGCCGAGCAAAGTCAGAGAGAGACCTGGAGGAGCATGCGCATCGCAGGGGAGCACCCGTGACCACCCTCCTCTCCTTGGCCCCCCGTGGTCGGACATTACACCCTGCTGCCCAGGGGTACTACTGCATGCGGCATCAAAGCTGCACTTCTACTGAATGGACATTTTCTCACCGAAACAAAAATATACATGCTGTGTTTTGCCCTGTATCAGCAGAGGATTTCACTTCTTTTATGCCAGTCTGCATGAGATATTGCCAAAATAGTTCCCATTCCTTGCCTGCTTTCAGCCTTGTTGCTCCTAGGTCATAGCAGTGGCTTCACCTTTTTATGCTCCCGAAGTCTGATGAAGTAGAAAGACTTAAATAAGGGAAAAAGAGAAGCCTTAAGAAATCTGATTTCTGTAAGTATGGTAAAGGGCAGATTACAGTCTCTMCTTAAATTAGAAAATTAAGCAGATACTAATGCATGTCAAAGATCAAACAGGCAAGGAATAATCTGTTGTTGCAAGTACTACCAAAAGGAATTGATTCAGTTGATACTTTCCAAATACACTTTGACATCTCATAAAAATTACAGCTAAACCAACAGAAACTAATTTCTGTCTTTCACAGGTGTCTATCAGGTTATAAACGCACCTAACTTATTGGTTGTAATAAATGCATAACGGAAGGATATAGTTTAATATGAACCACAGTCCTTCCGAATCACCTGTGAAAATAAACGGAAACGCAGTATTTCTCTCTGTCAGTAACAGTCCTGAAACATTTTGTGGCTTTTGAAAAATTAGATTTTTAGTGCTCTTTGACCAAAGTATTTTTTTTTACTCCCCTCATGGTCTAGATGAGAATGGTCTAGTCATAGAAACATTTCCCCCAGTCCATTTAAGGCCAGATCTACTGACTGCGTCTTTCCACTGAGCTAAACAGGATTAGATTGGACCAAAAATTGTTTTCTCTTGATTTATTGGAATCCTATCTTTATGCATCACTAGGGAAAAGCTTTTTCTTTTTTTTTCCTTTGTCATTTAAATAAACCATTATGAAATTTATTTCAATTCCTTGGTGCTATGCAGAGATTAAAAACATATATATTTGGAAAATTTCTGATACAATTTGAAATTGCCATGTACACAGTGAAATAATGCATAGAAGCAGTGAAATAAAGGCAGCCTTCAGACAGCAGAAAATCTTGTAATGGAAGAATATAGTTAAATGCATATACACAACTTATTTAAGTCACAAAGCAGTATTTTCACTGTGGCACATCTACCCTTTCTTGATTAATTACTGAAATGCTTTATCTGTTTCAACAGTTCATTCGATTTTGGTGCTAGAAATCTTTTATTATTACTAAAAGAATGGTTTAGTTATAATCTTTATAGTGTTTAAAATGCTGTCCTGTTTTACGTAAAAGGCCAAAAGCTAATGCATATCAAGTATGCAGGAAATAGAGAAGTCTAACTGAGATACAAATAGTGGGTACTTTTCATCTTTATGATTTGGTATACAGTTGTCACAGGACTATATGAGCTACTTGATTTAAAATAAAATAGACTATGTCTGATTTGTTGGTAGGAAAGCTGGACAGAAGCTGACATAACAAACATTGAAAAAGGTCAAAGTTATAATGTTAAGAGAAGTTTATTATTTGAAACAATACAGGACACATTCTAAGTTAAAGTTTGGGAAAATATCAGGGATTGTACTTTGGCTGTAAACTGTTGCTCTAGGCTGAAATATGACATACAAAGTCTCAGCACAGCAGAATCCTTTTTTAATTTTTGAATTGAATTTGAATTAGCTTTTTATGCAACAAGAACCTAAACACCTCAAATCTAAACCAAAACAAAACACCTTCCCTTAGAAGCTGGTTAATATACTTTCCATCTTTCCTATTACTTAAAAATCTTTTTTTTGCTTTTATAGAAAAACAAATTGTGCACCCCCTTTACTAGGCCTTTCAGTACTAATGAGGCAAAATTGTTTATTAAAGAAAGCTGATGATAAACTCTACATTTCTTATCAAATGCTCCTGCATTTTAGAAGCAAACTTTACAACTTGCAGGGGCAGAATAGAACAGATGCAGTGTGTCTACACTAGACCCTGCCCCATGACATGTGCTGCCACCTTGTAAAACCACGCAGCCAGGCTCCCAGAGGACACCGGAGCTGCCTGGGGACTGGGGATCTCCCGGGTCTCAGCCCTCGCAGGCAGCTGGCGCTGCAGAGCAAGGGGCAGTGGCAGTCACTGAGCCGTGATCACGTTTTCTGCAGTACGCCAGGCCTGCAGCCCCAAGCAACCCACACGCATTGGGGAGCTACTGTGGTCTGGGACTTACAGAAAGGATTTTCATTTTATTATTATCTAGGTAAGATAATTTGAACTGTTAAAAGTCAGAAAAATTACTTTGAAAAAAACTTTAAAATGGCCCAGTTCTAAATGCAGTTAAAATATTCCAGTTGTCACAAAAGGCGCAGTAGGATGGTAAAACACCATATTATCTTCACCAGAAATATTAGTTATTAATTTAATAACTAAGTGGCTACAATAGTTACTGCTGTTTCCCTTCCTTTGCCCCCTGAGAGCAGGAAATGTGCTAATATACAGCATAACTCAATTTCTATTTTGACATCATTTGTGACCTCAAAGCATGATTTCAATGTATTTCAATTGATTTCAACCATACTACAAAAATAGCATCAGCATTATCAACTTTAAGAATATCTTCCTTTGTAAACAAAGATCTATGATTGGATTAGCTGCATCAGTACAAAAGATCCATTGTTTTTTAACTGATGCAATAATTGAATAGTAAGGGGTGCTTACCTATGCACTGAGACTAAAATACATTCCTGTTGAGACACTAGCACATGGTGCATACGCTATGGGAATTCCTTTTAAGCCCTATAAAGGATTTAGCACTTTAGAGGGATGCAGGTAATTCATAGGCCTCTGAAATGCACTTTAGAAACTCAGAAGTACACTGCGGCCCCAGTGCTGAGACTCATGGTGTTACTGCTACACAGCAGAACATTAGGAACACCTYAGCCAAGGAAGAAATGGCTACAGACAGCAGGGAAGAGCTAAATGAAGCCTATTACATCCTTCTTAGTGGTGAAACACAAATAAACAAATAAACATTGCTACCACATTATTCAAAGTGTTCATTTGGTACAATTTCGAAGTGTTGGACCAAACTTGTTCAAAACATTTTTACAAGACTGTGTACTGCATGACTTTATGCCAGTCCTGAGTCGTGGTGATGTGCATTACATTTTATTGTAAGTGTTTGCTAATCACTATCAGTAAGTGATGTTGCAGGGCACGGGATGGGTATTAATGACTTTAGAAATGTGCTCAACAGAACTAAGCAACAACAGAAGTTTGCAAATGGGTCACTGTAAGTAGCTTTTTAATGAAACAAGCACACAGAAAAGAGAAAATAAAATCTACAATTTAAATAACAATTGCCTAAAACAGCAGGTAAAGAAAATGAAATTGTCTTCCAAATGGATCATCCTATAGATGGCACAATGAAACAGTAGAGTGAAAATGATATCTGAATAATCAGAGTCCACAAGCCTGGTAGTGCAATATACTGCTAACATATAATACATCATACTTTTAAGCACCTCTAGTGTAGTGCAAGGGAGAAGGCAAAAGGTCTTTAAAGGTCTTCTGACACATGAGAAGTGTGGGAAACTATATTCTAATTACAATGGGTTACTACTTGTATATGTATGCAAAATAGATATGGTCTACACAGTCACACACAAAAATACGTAAGTGCAGACATAAACAAATAGCTAGCATATAATCAAAGAATTTTTTTTTTTCTCTTAGAATGACTTGCAGTAAGAAGGAAACAGTATCTGACTTCAGTTGTAACTCTAAATGACAAGGAGTTTTTTCCTAATATTTTTCCCTAAAATATTTATCTTAGAAATGAAATCAGTTTCAGTATCTGCCAGAAGTATTTAATAAGCTGCAAGATAGGAAAATGTAGTATTAAAGTAGTAGAAAGTTTTGTTTCTTTACAGTTACTTTTTTTTTAATCTAATTGGGACCAACTGGCCTCATTGCCTCTTATAAACTTAGCAATATATATTCCGAAAAAGGAATAAAAATGAACAGCTGTTTCTCTTTAAAAAAGTCAGACAAAGATTTTTCTTACACAATAAATCAGTTGCTAGTGGATTTCCAGGACACTGCTCCAGGCTAACTGTTTAGGTATGGCTTAAAAACCTGGTTTACCTCTGTATGTATCCAAAACTGGTAAAGAAGATTAAACTGTAGATGAACAGCAAACACTGAAGGAGGGATAAAAAGAGCCATGGGCAAGTTGAACATCTGAAAAATTAGAAAGCAAATATACATTATATTTATCATTCTAAAATTGTGATTGATCTCAGGGCTCAAAGCACTGCACAAGTTAATTGTATCTTATAATAACTCTGTAATGTAGACATTATATAAAACAGATACTGCTTATTATGTTACCACTAGATACTGATTATTATGTTAACACTAGATACATTATAGCAAATGGACATAAATTGCTGCAAAAGTGATTTGCCAAAAGTCATAATGTGAGCAAGTTGCAAAATCAGGTAAGGAGCTCAGAAATCCTGAGATTAAAGGTTTTTTCTGTTTGCTATATGGAATAGACATAGATATATCTTTGACACGAAGGGTTTACTCAGAGAGGAGAATTATCATGGAGTAAGCAAGGTGTGAATTTATAGCACTATAGCTTTTCCTCTCTAACTCCCTATGTGAGCACCAAAAGGGCAAGGCAGTTTACTCAGCTTTCAAAGTTAATTGTAAATTCTCACCCTAACTTCCTCACAGCATCTCCCCTGAAGCCCTGTCCTGACTGATATACTGATATATTCCTGGGTTGTAAGTGCTAGCATGAAAATAGTTTCAAAAAACTGACTCCTTAGGAAAGACACTAATATCATACATAGAGACTAAAGTCCAAGTAATTTCACAATTAATTGTTCCACTGGCTGAGCAATAGCTCAGTCTTATCTAATAGGATGAGACTTCTACAACCATCACATGTTAAAAGTCAGCCTGCTTTCTTCAGATTCAGGTTAGTCTTTTCTTCTCAAACAAAACAAAACAAAACAAAACAAAACAAAACAAAAAAACCCTCCTATATCAGTTGCGTTGAGAAGTTAATCCTTTCCTAAAGCACAAAGAGCTCTTTTCAACCAAACAATAGTGGAGGTGTCTTCAAAACTTTAAGTCTCTAAGTACGCAGGGAAAATTCTGGCAAGGAATAAGAAGAGCTCCCAATGAAACATACCACAGAGTCAGCAAACTCCGTTTGCAAGTTCCTATTGTCCTTCTCACAAATTCAAATCTTGGAACATCAGAGGAAGCAATCTGAGAGCCATCCCAGGGCTCCTAAACCAGGCATTCCTTGGTACAAGTCTGAAGAAAAATAATACTTAGTGTTTAATGCTGCTTTTCCCCAGGTTTTGTCAAGAACTCCATCTAATGGGTAAGACATCAAGCTGGGGCTGTGAAACAAGTGCACCTCCATCGCAGTGATGTGATGCTCTCAAAAGTCACTACAGTGGTTTCTCAGTGTCAAGAGCCACTGGAGGACTAAGGGCCTGCAACCCTGGCTCAGTCTGCTGGCTTCAACACTGGGCAATGACTGCAGCCTGAAGCACTGGAAAGAAACTCGTAAGTCCCTGCAGCTTCAGCAATCGCCTCATAGGGCTGAGGACAGCTATTATTTCAAAAGATACATTCACACCTTTGGAGCTACCACACCTCCTCCACAGACTATACTTAGGCAGCTCCTGGTTGAATGACTTGGAAAATTTTCTCTTCCAATAAATAAAGATATTCAAAGGTGGTTGAAGGACTGCACTGAGTTTTTGAACCTGAGGAAAAAATGCAATCAGCTGTTTGGTTTTAATCATTCTGATCCTCAAAGATTGAGTCCTTATGTAAGTTTTATGAAACAAAAAAAGAAAAATCTATTCGGAAGCTGAAACTTTCACATTCAAGTCCCTAAGATTAACTCATCTAAGCAAATTCACAAATATTCATAGAAGCTCTTACTTAAAGCGGGAGGTAGTGGGAGGTAGTAAATGCCATTAAAAGGGATGGGACATTTAGTCATAAAATTCTGGAGCAGAGGTAGGCATAAGCCTTCTTTTTGAGTTAAGTAAGTGCTTAAAGGAGATGAGACTGTTTTATGCAGAAGACTAGTAAATAGAAGACCTGCTTTCAAACCCCACCATTCTCCATGATCTGAAGCAGAAATATAGCATCTCCCACATTTTAGAAGAAATGCTTTCATTACCGGTGTAGAGTCAGTCTGAGTTCCTTTYTCCTCTTTCCACTAATCTGGACCCCCTTAGCAGTTAATTATTAAAAGTGGAGAAGCTACAAAAAAGAGACTGAGAGACATTTGTCCCACAAATATGAAGGCTGGCATTGTTTTTCTCAAAGGTTATCTTATGAAAAAGCCAATGAAGGAGTAGAACCCACGGCAAGATTTAAGTAAAGCTAGTGCAGTCTTCTCTTGTTGATTGTACCTGTCCAGTGGCACAGTAAGAGGAATTTTTTAAAAGAAATAGAGAGAAAGTTGATTTAAAAAAAACCATATGGTTTTCAGATTATTCATGGATATAGTTACAGGATTTAAAGCAGGGTTAAAAATGCTATGCTTTTTTTCTGAAAGTGGCATAGGCAACTTGGTGGTATTTACAGATGACTCAGAGGGGAAGAAAGGATCATCTTCATATTTATTTTCTAACCTACTTCTCACATTAACTACTAGGATTTCCCTGCTAAGTGGTGAGTTGGAGGAATTTTTATGTAAATCTACAGGTAAATTTGAGATTGACAAGGGAGAATATTTTCCTAATGCTTCATGTTTCCTTGCATTGTAAGTTTTACTTTGCACAGAAAGGATTTGAAGGATCATTTACAAAAGCAGAACACATACGGAGAGATGAAAACCTCTCCTACATAAGAGAAACAAGAGTTGGTTTCTCATATTTGTGGTTCCACTGAAAGAACAGGATCACTATCAGGAAAAAACCATCACTAAATTGTTTTTCACTGGAAATGCCAATTCCCCAAATCAAAACATCTCATGGGAATTTACCAGCTTTCACTAATCTGCAGAGGAAAAGCTTTCTTGGCTCCAAGATGGAATTTCTGGTTAAAACTACAGAAAAACATTTATCATGCTCACAGATCTTTTCCCATTTGTGGATTCAACAGAAAGAGACTGAGAGAGTGCCACAATAACTGATAAGCTGATGGGGAAGGCACTCATGGAGGGGGTGGAGAGGTACTCATGGAGGGGTCTGCTGCATTGCAGCTCTCTGCCCTACCAATTAAGTCATTGGCAGTTTTAGAGCAGTGTGTGTCCCCTGTGCTTCTGCATGCTTGCTGGCTTGGGCATGCTCTCGCTGTCTCTCCTGTTTAATTAAAAGCTTCTAAACGCTCCCACTAAAGAAAGGGAAAATGTTGAAAATCATGAAGCTGAGCAGAAGGACTGAGAGTTTCCTGCCCAGGTCCAGCGCTGAGCCCATCTGCCTCCACACTGCGTCTCGGGGGCCACCTGCTGACCTCGCTAGCTCTCTGCCAGCGCAGAGCTGGGAGCTACGCACAAAAGCTACGCACAACAAGCTCAGACTGCGTAAACCTGCGGGAGGATTCTTCCAGAATTAGAGGTAAGAAGAAGAAGAAGAAGAAGAAAAAAAAGATCCCGATTCATTAGATAAACGGTGAACTTTGTGACTATGTGCTAGAAAGAGCAGTGTTACCTTTTCCCTTTTGAAAAGGAACAGATTTATATGCAGACATTTCCACTGTTTTTAAATCAACAAGCCATAATTCAACCCTTTATCTAAAAGTATAGCATAAAGCTATTAAAATATTATGGATCTAAATTTTGGAATTAAATCTTACCCTTGGAGGAAAATTAAGAACTGGTACTCAAAGGACTAAATGAGTAGTAGCTTTTCAAGCTGTTTATGCCACTCTTTCCTTTCACAATTACACCTCAACTGAGCATTTCATCAGAAGCAAAAATATATGCAACATTAGCTTGCTGATTTCTTCTTAAAAATGAATAGACATTTTTTCCACATCATTTTCCCCCAAGATGGGCTTGAAAACCATCTCTCAATCTGACAGCAGGTCTGCTTCTTTACCACTCTTCCCCTGGAACAACAGAAACGCTTTGTGTGCAAATAACATGAAGTTGGCACTTAGCTCCAAGTTCAGGAGTAGGTATCACACCACTGATCGCACTTAAAGCATGTTTTTCTCTTCTCTTTCATTCCACATCTTTTCAATCAGCCTGAGCACAACCCACACAGATTAATATACTGATTTATTTATCTTATAATGTTTAACTTAAAACACATACAGAGCTGGCAGCAGAACAGTCCCACAATCCCACATCATCCACCACAACTTTCTCACAGCCTCCACAAAACTGGATGTCAAACTGCATTCAACTGTTCACAGGCAGTGACAGCCACTCACTCTCGGAGATGAACTAAAGACTTCACCGAGATCCAGCCTCAAGGCAAATGCAGCCCTGGCATTCTGGGCAAGCCTGGCAGTCCACAAAAGAGCAGTGCCGGGAGCACTAGCAAGATTTGTATTCATGTATAATAAAGTTTTGGAGAAAGAAAATCGGCACACCTCTCAAAAGTTCTGGAGGGAGGTAAACACTTATTTATATTAACCAAATGTTTTGGTTAATATCAAATGTTTTGTGGGGAAAAAAAAAAACACTGCACACGAGTATTATTGTTTCCTAGGTTGGTTTCCCTCTGCTCGAAGCAAATGAATTTTAAATGTACACATTTTACTTGCCAGATGATACCAGTGTGGTCTTGAGGGCTGTCTCTAGAATCTGAGGAGGCATCTTGGCCTTCCTGAATATTTTGTGCTCTCTGAGGTATCATCCTCAAAACCACGCAGACAGACAAAGTACTCATACACACACCCATATGTACACACAGGCTTTTTGTCTTTTTTGAAATCTTGTTTTTGTAATGCATTTGCACATATGGTCCCAATGGGTAAATGCGCAAAGGTTAAAACTCTAACATGGCAGTATTTACATAGGAAGCAGAGTTATGACAGCACATACATCCCCTCCACTATTGTTCATTATCGTCATTTAAATTTGCGGCACTCCTGCTAACACCAGATGACTATCTTCTGAGTAAAAAAAATAGCAATTTCCAGAGAAACCTTTAAGATACAAAACTAAGAAAGAGTATCTGATCCATAATTTCCAAGAAAACATCATTTTTTTGCAACCTATTGATTTAACGTATCTAGTATGACATGCTTGAAACAGCTATGGATAACAGGCTAGATCCATGCTCCACTACATGAACATAAATACAAACTAACTATGCTGAAGTTAATGGAGTTACATTGGATTTGCATTTGCATGAGCACATACTCTTGGCTTTGAGTCCTTTGTGCATAGGCTAGGCATAGAGATTGCCAGAGGACTGTGGGCTTTTTTCCACCACCAGTATTATACTGAATTGGAGGAGAATATTTATCTATTTTATATATATTTAAAAATACATATATATTGCTTTTAGTATATATGCAGAAATAAAATCAATGCAATACTAACCAAATTTTTAGGGGATTCTGAGTTGAAGGAGAATAATGAGGCTGTTAGCAAATGATAAAATTTCTTTTGATTTGATATGTCTATTTTTCTAACAGATGGCCCTTTTTCTATTTGCCATCAAATATCTAACTAACTGCCTTAGACAGGCAACTGACAAGCTGTGTGATTTATGCAGTATGGACACAGGGCCTGATCCAGGTCCCAATGACTTCAGTAAAGCTGGACCAAACCCATAGGAGACATACAGCCAAGAAAATAAATAGAGCTGGTCAAAAAAGTTTTAGTGCAACATTTTTTTACTAGAAAACACAGTTTTGCAAAAAACAGAAATATTTCTCCAAAGAGAAACACTGTTTTCAGGTATCTAAATGAACCATTATAACATTCTCATTTGGTAATAAACAAATAGCTTTTAAGCACAGTTAAATTTTCATTTCTTAATCACTGTGTTCCATTATATATAAGAATTATATTTAATATATACATTTTAATGGTTTTGACATTATCAAAATATTTTTCAATATTTTTATAAACAAAATGATCCAGAATTGTCCAAATGAAAACTTTAGATGCTTCCTTTTTTATTTTATTTTATTAGGGATGATAAGACAATTTGTTCCAAAATGGAATGAAAATATAACTCAGATTGTGAAAACTTCACAGATGGAAGTTATATTTTTTGATCAGAATTTATATCTTTTGCCTTTTGGGAAACAGGCACCTTTATAGGGAAATATTCAGATATTTTACCTGAATGTATTTTTCCCAACTCATTTGTATTTAGAGAAATGTTTTCTTCTGAAAAAAAACAGTATATGCTGTTTAGGCATATGCAACATATTTTGTAATATTACCTTCAAAATCTAATTTTGAAAATTCAATTTTTGAAGATATTATATACATGTTTTTAAATAAACTATGAAAGTACAATCTGAAATTAAAAAAAAGAAAACATTAAAGAGCAATTGAGGAAAGCAATAGTTATCCTGGGCCCCAAACCAAACACTGACTAATTTGTTAAATTTATGAATTTACTTGGAATAAACATTTTTTATCCATAAATAACTATTCTTCTTAATTTGTATTTGATGTGTACACAGCTCACCATTTACATTAAATTTTATCTGAAAAGGTAAGATAAACGTACTGACATACTTCCTTTACTTACTTGGGGCACTGACATATGACATGAATGAGCAGTAACAATAAATACATTTGCATGTCCAAAGCAATCTTTACTAGTAATTTCTCTCACTGCTCCTTTCATTTATACAGACATATTCTGGAGTTATATTATAATCATTGATCTTCTTGTCTACTTATGCATGAATAAATGGATGAAAAATAACCTGTCCCATTTTTCTTGGAAAGTTATGAATGTATAAAAACAGAGTTATAGCTAGCCTTCTTAACTACTTATTTGTTTTCAACAGTTTGCTAAAAAAAGTGTTAATGAATGTATTTTTCAAGCTTAAAAGCTTCAAATCTTTCAACTTCTGTGCTGTGCTTTTCAGTGTCACACATCTTAAATAATGTTTTACTTTGAAGGGAATCAAACAGAATGTTTTAATTTTTAGTAGATCTTGCTGTTTTCACTTTGTTTGTCAAAYGTTTTGCAACTTACCCAGGAGGTATATCTCTGCAGTACAGACTGTCTCAAGGCTGTGAATAAGTTGTAATCTTCAGAACTATGATGTATTTGGTGCGCTGCCCACAGTATATTAACCTCTGCAAAACACACAATTTCTTAGGCGGCGTGTACAAGAGAACAAAGCAACATTTGTTTCCCATAGTTCCCCCCCTACGCTTTTCTTTTTTTGAACTAAAGCAACTAATCCCCCAAATTACACTTTGCTATTATACCCTAGTGTAGCAGGTAATAAAAACTAATGTGCAGAGCTGAGTTTGGGTTAAACACCAGTAAGTGGACACAAGTGGGTGTAATGTTGAGGCTGAGGAGGGTGAGGCTGTGACAGGACATGAAGCATCAGTGGAAGAGCAGAAGGAGGCGGGCGATGAAGGTTAAACAGCCAGAGAGTCCATTGGAGCTCTGCTACGAGGCTCAGAGGGACAAGGACTGAGGATGTTTCCATGCTTGCACTCATTTTCTGAAGTTATATTTCAAGACTAGGAGACACAAAGTGTGCCAGAAATCTCATGCTTCATATTTGAACAACTTAACTGATATCTGCTATTGTGCTTAAGGTTTTCTGGAACACTTAAATCTTCAAGCCCACTTGTACCACACACCACAAAGCACAACCATTGCCTGCCCACTAGTGACAAATGGAAAAACAAATGGCCATTTCCTGGGAACTCCAGATCCAGCCAAAGGAGAGCAGTTGCTCTGTTGTGTTACAGTTCAAAAAAGCTGCTGGAATAAGGGCAAAACCAGTGTCAGTCATGTGCTCCAAAGGCATGACACCGCTGATTCACTGCAGTGAAGAGGAACACTTCAAAATCCTAATTGTATTTCAAGGCATTTTTTCATTAAGTGCAAATCTGGGTGTCCTCTTTGCTGTGAATATTGATATTTGGAGAGTCTTAAGTGGGAGGTTATCAAACAGAAATAAAGCCAGAAGTGTTCATGGTCATATCAGATGTATAGCTACAAGCTATGAAGAAGGCCTTAATGACAGCAAAATGAGAAAGTGGGTGGTTAATGCAGCCTATTTACCATAAAACTAAATTCAAGGTCACCTATATTTCAAGGGATGAAATGTACACAAAGCACCAGCTGATTACAGAAATTAAAAATTCACTGGCTGACCTCCGGCTGTGCACTCCCTATCCCCACTGATAGGCTTCACCAGGACAAGCAGAGAAGTGCCTTTGGCAAACATCAGAATCCCTTTCACGCAGTGATCTTCTAAAGTGTATTTAAAGTCCTGAAATTGTCTAATGCCAAGCTTATGTCAGATAGCTTAGGGCTGGTGATTAACATGTACTTGTAATGTAAACTGATGCCAAAAGGAAAAAAAAAAAAAAAGCCTTAATGAATTTCAAGGAGTCTTCACCATTTTAAGGGGCTAGATAGTCCTGTAACAGGAGGTAACAGTCTTGTATGCTAGAAACTGAGAATTTTAAATCTAACAAATTTTGACAGTTTAGTAATTTATATGGCAACTTCACCTTTTCTCAATGTCCTCTAAGTCCTTGAAAAGCCTTCCAGTAGCTGAATTAGAATTGTAATTTAAAATATCACAAAACCCACTTAACACTCAATCTGAGAAGTCTTCCTTCTTTAAATGCATTTTCTCCTGAAGGAACAAGTGTGTGCTATATCGACAATTAGCAATCATTAAAAAAAAAAAAAAAAAAAAAGTCTTAATGCATCTCTGCCTAGTGAGCTCCCTAGGAGATGAATTATTCAGGTGAGTTTCAGTACTCAATAACAATTTGTATTTGAAATGTTTCCCAAGACCTCAACAGAAGCTAAATGAGTGAACAAAGCATCTGAAAAGGTGGAGGTTAAAGACCTGTCTCCTTAGTTGTTTTAAAAGCATTTACTTCCTATCACAAACTGTGTGTAACACAAGCCTTCACTCAATGAAGTACAGCTGTACAAACAGGGTACAGTAACTGGATCTTGCTTCTTTCCCTCAGTCATTTTTCAGCATTGTGAAAAGTTCAAGGAAGGGAATCTATGATGATTTTTACAGTCTACTTTCTTTCTAGTTAAGGTCAAATGGTTTTCAAAATGAATTACTAAAAAGGCATTTTATTAGCATTCATTTTTCAGTTAAACTACCTTTTACACTACCAAGAATACGGAATAAGGTAACTGCATATTGGTAAAACATTAATCTTTCAGATGTGTGAGTCAGCTTAAATGATCTATCATTCAAAAGGCGACCATAGGAGTATTAGGGACACAAACAAACAATTCTGCCACAAGTAATTCAACTGCTAAAGCTATTTCTGACTTTTCTGTTACGGACGAGTAAATTTAATCCTGCTCCTTAATCCCATTCTCGCTAACATCAGAGGCACAGTCTATACTAAATTCCTTAATGATAACAGGCAGAGCTGATGATTGGAAATAATTTTCATCCTAAATGTTTATCTGAATAAACACATCATTGGTAATAGTTATTATAAGCAGAATAACTTCTTGAATGAACTAAGTGTGAGATGGATCGCCCAAAGCTCAGTCTGTAACGGTCAGCATGCTAAACATGCTGCATTCATGACAGCTAAAAGACTTCTCACCAATATAAGAAGCAGAGCAAGCACTTATCAAGAAGTATGTTTGCCTGTTCACTAATCACCAGCAACAGCAGCTGAAAAGGGTCTATAGAAGAGTTAGGTGGTTTCACTTTTTCATTCAAAGTGACGATAACTTGAAGCAAAACAAGAAAAGTTATTTGGATTAGAATGCAATTATAAAAGACTGTCTCACATGCACTTTCTCATATTTATAATTACATAATGCCCCCCTAGAAGAGAGAGAGAAAGAGAGAGAGTTGACACAGTTAAAAAAATCCATGCAGAAACCAGGAAGTATTACTACCTTCTGTAGGTCTCCTCTCTCTAGTTAATTCTCCAGTAAAGCCACAGGAAGAAAAGTAGGCAATGGGACAAAGCTCTAATGATTTTTTTTTCCTAATGAAATTATGTTTTCTGACATGGTTGGTAAATTAAAAATATATACACAACTGGAATATACACATGGACAAAATTGTTACTTTTGATTCAAGAGAGTAAGTATCACAGAATTATAGGGTAATTCAGATTGGGAGGGACCTCTAGTCCAACCTCCTGCTCACTGCAGGATCAGCTATGAGGCTGGTCATGGCTCAAACCAGTCGGGTCTTGGAAATCTCCAAGGATGGAGACTGCACTCCTTTCTGGGCAATCCATTCCAGTGCCTAACTGAATCACAGTGGGGTAGTTTTTCCTTATATTCATCCTTACATCTTTTGTTTCAATATATGTCTTCTGTGTATCACCATTCCATTATGCACTGCTGCAGAAAGCCTGGCTCCATCTTCTTGATAACTTCCTTGTAGGTGCTGGAAGGCTGCTGTTAAATCCCCCAAAAGCCTTATCTTCTCCAGACCAGTTCCCTCAGCCTCCCCTTTTCTCTGTTCTATCACTGGAAGTCATATATTGAACTAATGTTGAACAAAGACAAATCTTCATTTTTGTTTAAAATTATTCTTATTAAGATAAAAATCTCTCAATTGCTCTGAGCCCACTGACTTTAACAATAGCAGATCTAAGAAAACTTTATGGTGACTTAAAGAACTAAGTGAAAACTAAGGGCCAGAAGGATGATAAACCCATCCATCATCCTGCAATTCCCGTGCACCACCAATTTTCTTTCCCTCCTCACCTATCTAGATGGCACAATTCATTCCCTTTTGGAATTACATGATGATTCTTTCAGGATTTATACTGGGTGACAGGCCAAAATATTCATTGACTCATTGTTACAGTGGTAATAATAATGTATTTGGTAATAATAATCTCCAGTAACAGGATGGAGTTGCTCTAATCTTCCTCTGATCAAAACACCATGTCAGTTTTTTAAAAAGAACCTGAGGAAGGCCACACAAAGCAAAGGAGGCCCTCACTGAGCTATGTCATAAGTTGTACCATTTTCCTCAGAGCTATCTGAAAAGCACAAGGATGAGRGAGAAGTGGAAATGCCACCTGTATCTTCTATTAGAGCTATTTCTCCATTATAGCAGAAGGTGAAGATCACCACAAAGTTTTCTTCCCACTTATTTTCTCCTTTTGGTTTTCCAAAGGGATGGAAGATGAATGATATTACCTTTTTTCCACTTCTTCCCTCCCCCCTAATAATTAATACATAAGTATATAATGTTTCACACACCATCACAACCATATTGGCATGGCAACCAACGGTTCCCCTTAGCCTTAATTTTTTTATATTTCAAATTCATTTTGTGGCATGAATCAAATCCCTTTGAATGAGACCCAAAGACAGACACAGCACCTGTGCCGTATCTCACTACTTCTCAAGTATTTCCCTTGCGGAGGTAGAAACCAGTCATCATATACAAAAGATTACTCTTTAAGAATACAAGGTGCAGGAAGTTTCAGCTGAGTCTTTGTTGTTCTTCACTTCCCTAGCTTTCAGTGGTTTCCACAGCCCATCACATTTTAATTAACAACAGGAGAAAATATATTTACCAAAAAAACTGTAGCCATTTCAAGGATCTATGTCAATGAAAACAACCATTTTTTCACAATCTTCCAAAGCAATGCAATGGTAAAGATCTGATAGATTTTAGTTTAAAAGATTAGATAGATCTTTTAGCTAAAAAGGGGCAATTTGTTTGCACCCACCTGGGTTTCCAGATTTAAAAGTAAATTAAAAATAAAAAAGCATCCAGATGATTTAGAAATAGTCCCATATGATGACAGCCATGTAAAGGCTTGGTTCTCTTTCAGTCAACAGTGATTGTAGCTAAACGAACAGGGGAAAGTTTCCTTTTAGAATCAATTTTAATTAAATAAAAAACAGCTTCATTTTGACTATGCTTGCCATCTCTTGCAAGATTAGATGAACAAGGTAGTCAGTGATGAACCGAACTAAAATTTATCTAGCTATAAACTCAGAATTTAGGAATATTACGTGCACTGTGTCACAAAATTACCATGTAATGAATGAACTCGGCAAAGCCAAGCAAGAAAACCGCCGCGCATGGTGTGGTCCCTGCTGCCCACAGCGTGGTGACTGTTGCCTACTAGCGCAGCTGTAACCCACAACGCTTCAGACTGTGCTGTGTACTGTGTCCATTTACAAGCTCTAGAAAAGGGTTCATCTCCTGGGTCTACTTTCCTCCAGGAAGAGTAAGTAGAACTCCCAGGACGGCTGAAGAAATGAAGGTGGCCTGGAAGATAAACCTTTCAGCTATTCCTTCTCTATGCAATTTAACCTTCCCTACAGAGGTAAAAGAGAGAAGAATATATAGTACTTTAATATTAGTAGTAGGGGTTGCATCTGTGATTACCTTCCTCGTAATGCATTTTGGGAAATATAAAATAATTTCACCACTCAAATATTAGCTTCTCTTATGCTCAAAACAACAATTGCCTGATTACCCAATAGCTTCCTGCCTAGTTCTAACTGATCTGTACTGTTGACGCTTCTAATATTTGAATAAATCTTCTGTTCTCATGCAGGGTTTTTTCAAACAGTCTCATCCCTGTTGGAGTCTACATTTTCATTGGATGAACAACCACAGAGAAAGAACATTGTTTAAGTTTTATCATTTGGAGGGACAATTACCATTTTTTTTAAATAAAAAGTGCTTAAAATACTGTGCCTTGGGACATGGAGGGATGCCTTTATTAAAATTAAGAAGTTCCCTATGAATCCCCTTCATCTCACAGGAAAACAGAAATCTACCTACACAAATTACTTATCATCTCCATGAAAAAACTAGTTATTACAGACTACTATCCACATGCAACTCTCTTGTTTGGCCTGGTGTGGTCTAGGCCCTCTCTTTCTTCCTCTTCCTTCTGATCCAGTTTTGCTTTATGTTATTTTGCTAATTGCTGTTGAACAGGAGTTCTAAGATAGCTTATTTGCCAAAAGCCTCCACTTTCTTCCTATTACAAACTTTATTCTTATTACAATATTTATTCTTATAGGACCAGTTACATCCTCAGCTACATTACTGTATGCATAGGGCTCTATGGGTTTAATGAGAACAGGATTAGATCCAAGGAATTTATCTGGAAGACCGTATAAAATACCACACACAAAGAAGTGTGCATACAGGGAAATCTACACGCTTTTGTTTTTGTTTTTTAACAAGACATGTTTTTCTTACTCTGTGGCCTTGGTTACAGTGAATGTTAGCAGTTTATATTTTCAGGATTGTCACACGTGTAAACCAAAGGACTAGCTGTAAGAAGATCTGTGTCCTAGTCTTGAAAACGTCATAACTCACTGTATAGCTTCAGACAATTTTCTTAACTTTCCTCTTCTGCACATTCTTACAGGGAAGCACTAATCTGACTGTGTACCTGACACAGACCAATTCTGAGCACTTAGGAAGTAGGAGTTCAACTACTGTTCAGTATAAAGGCAAAAAGAGACTACATTAGCCTTTGCTTCCAGAGTTTGTGTTTCAGGAGGAGAAGTGGAACAACCCAAAACCACCTTTATAACCTCAGCACAATCTAGTCCTCTTTGGTCATTTTGCAACAAAATGTATTGCAATATCCAGGTAAGTCCAAGGTAGAAAATGATACAGCATGTCACACAGCACTTCTCAGACAGAAAGCCATACTACTGGGTGACACTCCATAGTATACAGAGTTGCGATTTAAAAGCTTAATCAGGAAACTTCACTAGGCGTTTGGTATCTGATCCTTTTGCGATGCAAAATGTGCTTTTTCTGTGCTTTCTTCAGTACTATCTCTGTTTTTCAGCCCTCTTAAATTACTGTATGTGGTTAGCAAACTATTCAGTGAGTAGGCTAGCTTATAATCAGGTAGTACATGGTATATTCTCCCATGGCTTACTAGCCAAAAATTGGAGCAACCTTCTACAAAACCTGCCTCCAGAAACTGTGCACAAGCCAAAACCTCCTGCTTGATCTGCTGCCATACCAGTTGAAAACACAAAACTGCTCCCACACAAAAAATCCACAATAAGATCTGCAAAACTTAAAATGCAGAATGGTCTAGGGAAATGTGGGAAGAATCAAGAAAAGCCAAAGTATTACACATGCTACCCAGAACTAACAATGGGCCAGATCATATCCCCTTGTAGCAAAAAAACAGGGGACTGTGAATTATACCCAGATACACTTTTGAATCTGTGTATCATGTGGTTAGGAAAGGTATAGAGCTTGGCCAGCTGCAAAATGCTCAGAAATAATGGTCCTCTCAACCCATAGGTGCCCTATGATATTTCCTGGCATCCTCATAAACATGCACCTACGGAAAGGCTACAAAAATCCACAATGTTCTCCAAGACTCATTGTAGTACAGGCAGTTCCCTCAGAAGCCTGCAGTAGCTAAGATGCCTAAATCAAACTTCCTACAACTTAGTTATATCAATGCAGACAAGAGTGAGAATCTAAAGTTGATTACAACAGCCCTAATCCATGGCCTGTAAGAAGCTCCTCATATAGCTGCTGGCAGTTGAACAGTATCTCTCCACCTATGCCACAGAAAACTACAAAGAAACACAGTATACTAGGTAAGGATTCAGATATTAATTCACACTGACTCGATCTCTGACTTCACTCATAAAATGAATGTGCTTTCCATCATGGGGAAACATATGGAGAAGATGTACAGTCCAAAGCAATTTTAGCTTGTTAATGTTGGATTTGGACACTTCCATCAAGACAAATATAAACACTTCAAAAGATGAAGAAGCACACAGAAGGAATGAAGTTTTAGTAATGTGTATATATGTCATCTCTGAAAGCAGAGGAGTATTTGGCAAGTTTTTTCAGTGCACAGCAATCTCCGGTAAAAATTCTGCCATACTTGGACCAACCTGTTTCTCACACCTTCCTGGAGCCAATCGTCCAAGCTCTCTAGTTCCTTGGAGCACCTCTGCAGCTGTCTCAAAGTTTTTGTTTGCCTGAGCTCTGGATGATCTCCTGAGAAAGGTGTGGGACTTTGGATGAGGAACCACTACAGTAGCAGCTGTTACCCAATTGCTTATCCATTCTGTTGGTGTAAAAGGCTTGACTAGGGTAGCCTGTTTTCTGGCTATCATGGCTTTCATGGCTTTCATAACATGTTTGCTGGGTATAACAGTCCAAAAGCAGCTCTAATGTGTACCAGAAAATGGACTGGTGCCATGGCAATTTCAAGGCTAACTAAATCATAGCTCAAAATCACGTCAAGTATTTCACAGCCTAAGTCCAATATTTGGCCCCAGTTCTTCAGTTAGCCTTTCTTCAATGAGTGTTCCTACTGGTTATTGCAAGGTTTATCCACCCTACACCTTGCAACCTCTTGATTGAGTGACATGGTATATATTAACTTTTGCAGATCACAGATGTAGCAATTTTTGCAGCACTTAGGTCTTTCCACACCTTTTTTACTACAAAGAGGAGCATATGGCTCATTAATTGCACAACCATAAATCATTCTGTTGGTGAAACTAGATTTATATATTAAAATAAAAAACTGCAACAAATTTCTGTGTAAAGAAGATCCTCAGCAGCTGGTGCAAAGTGACTTCTATAGCTATGCCACTTTATACAGGCTGCAGACTTGACTCAAGCTTCTCCAAATGTGGCCGCTTACAGCACTGGCAATCTCTAGCTCTGAGTATTTGCCAACCTGTATAATATAACTTGGTGTTACTGAATACTGATATCAGACCATGGTATAAATCTGTGAAACACATTAACTGTGACCAAATTAGCACTTTGCTCTGTAGCTTGATGATAAAGAGAACTGAGACTAAATTAAATAGATTCTTAAAATTTAAAGAAGGTTACTTCAGAGAACTGTTTACTTCTTCAATTCATTTATATATTTTTGAAAAGCCTCTCAGCCACTGAAATGTCAGCTTATGCAATTTGAGAATATATACATCTTGGAGGATCTTAGAAGGAAACTGCTGGAATGAAATGGAAAAAAAAGAAAAGGTCATTCTCTTTTTTGTTTGGGTTTTTTTTTCCTTGAGAGTTCTTATTCTCCAGTATTCTGGGCTGTCTCTACAAAAGATTGATGTCTGGTGTCACTGTTAGGAAGTGCAAACTGTTCAGCTTCATTGCAATCTATGTCCTCATCCTCTTGCTCTGCAGGATACCACATACTTTGGCAGGCAATATTCAGATGGGAAGCACTTTAGTGGCAAGAATGGATGCCAGTGAAACCTTTTCCCACAAAGTTCAAAACTCTGAATGTGCATACGTTAAAGCAACATAAAACTGCAGGATATTAGGAAGAAAACAATAACTGATACTAACTCAACCACATTAATCTTACTTTTTGCCCCTCAAAGCAATACATTTAAGGAATGCTAAGGAMATTTACACACACAMAAAAAAAAAAAAAAAAAGAGGAGGAAGAAAGAAAAGAAAGATGAACTGGAATGAATTAAAGTCCCCCAAACCAAAGGCACAAAGAAACTTTTTCAAAGGAAATATCCATGGTCCCTTCATGTAACTTTTATTTCATAGGTTAAATTCCTGCATTCATTTATTTGGTTCTGCATATTTCCAAGACAGATATAGTAAGACTTAACACTGATAAGTCAGTGGAGTTACTCTGGTGTGAAAACATGTAAAAGAGGAAATAGTTTTACACATTTTTCTCCTGCAGAGTGTTTTGGATGATTTATTAAGCCAAGTTCCTGTATGCTAGATATGTGGAAATACAGACTTGATTTGCAAAGGAATCCATTGAAATTTAAAGGGATATGGATATCAACAAAGCCTTGAGGACATCCAAGACACACCACTCCGTTAATCAGCTTTTAACATATTCTAGAAAATTACATTTATGTTCAACTTTGGGCCTACCAGTTTATAGATTTGCAAACTATAGGAAAAGACAGTCAGAGCTTTTAGACAAAGTTTTGCACTCTCTATGACCTAACCCAGAGCTCACTGAATTCAACTGAAAAATGTCCATTAACTTTAACAGATTTTGAAACAAGTTCATTATATATTATGCAATTCAAAGCAAAGGATAGTTAACCGCTTAAACTAGAATTCAGACATTTAATGAGATTTGCCATCCATGTTAATTTATGTATTTATTTTGCAAATGTCTCAAAAAATTATTTCCATGAGAAATAAAATGAACCAAAATAGTAACAGATACTGTATACTTATTTAACAGTGATAGACCCATTGCATTTGGCAGTTATATGCTTATTTCCCCTGCATTTCAACACATTACATTTGGATCAGTGTTGTCAATACTTACATTATACTCCCATTCCTAAAAACATACAGTTAACCATAGACCTGCTGCGTCCAACAAGTAGCTACCAATCACTGCATCTTTCAGACAACAAAATGGCTCTGGCCRTTCTGGCACACTGAAACTTTAATGGCCTTTTACATTTATTATTCTAACAATATCAAGATGGAAACCATGTAGACAGATAGATTAGATAAAGAGACCAGAACGCAAGCAATTATCAAAGCACACAGCGTCAGCTTAAAGGTGGAAAGGAAAGAGGTCATATAAGCTTACTTTGCTACGCTACTTTGCTCAAGAAACCACACGACCACAATCTCATTGCTCCTGACGACATCTTTTGAACTGTGACTGTGAATCGCAGGATTACTTAATATTCTGTTTCCTCCTTCCCTAAAATATTAATAATTACCCCCGCGCAGAGAGGTTTCCAGTACAGGTTCTATTTTGATACTTGCCAAAAGTTTTGGTGATGGTGTTTGTGGAGCCAAAGCTGCTCTAGAACTGCCTGCAAACAGGCAGATTTCAGGGCTGGGGATGCAAGACAAGGGCTGGCAACTGCGGCAGCTAGCAGATGAAGCTGGAGGTGTGGGGAGCAGCAAGAGCACCAGGCTCTTGTGAGGTTAATTCAGACTGATTTGCCAAAGAGCAGCTCGAGCACTCGACTCGCAAAGGCACTCCTGCTACATGCTCAGTGCTTTTTGCAGCCACATGTCTCCTGACTGACATTGCGTTTTCTGACTTTAAAGGCCTACAGCTAGTGGCTGGATAATTAGTAGCAGAGCTAACAGAAAGGAAGGGATTTCAGGCCAGAAAATACTAAGTATGGAAAAGAAAGATYTTACATTGATTAAACATGAAATTTTAATATATTCCACTGTGAATTAATTATTTTTTATCCTTTATTTGTTTCCTCTCAGCTATAAAATAAGCTGAGAATGAAACTTCAATGCAGGATGTGTCTGTTGTACTTTATATTTTTCAAACACACAAAAATAAGCATTAAAACTATGAAGTGCAAGATTCTAGCCTGCAGACTTACCTCAACCACTAAAATTGTACATAGGAAGCAGATCTGCCTAAGAAAAATAGGCTCCTCTATTTTATAAAGTGTCATTATTATCTGGCAAGTGTAGGGTATTTTATTTTAAATATAAAAATAGAAGTTTTTTGCTGCTTTGAGATCACTGGTTAAAATCCATTGCCAGACAAAAGAACTGTCCCAAAATGAGAGTCTGCTGTTGGCCTCTTCAGGCAGATTGTGCCAAAAGTAACTCTAGTCTACCAGAAAAAAAAATCCTGTTACTCCGCAGCCAATCTCCTCCCACAGCTAGCAGGGAAGGACAGGGAAACAGAGAATCTTTCTCTTTATCTGCAAAGTGTTGATTTTTTTATGGAAAACATACTTGTAAGTACCAAGCTTTACAGTGTGTTAAGGCATATCAAACAGTAAGCATTTATTTATAATTTCATAAGATATTTTATATGTGCGCCAGTATCCATTATCTCTATACCCAGCACAGGAGCTCTCAAAGTTCGTAAGCAAAATGACTACCCCATATTCATCCCCGCGCTAACTTCACCTTCTTGGGCAGAAGGCCCCGGTGATGGAGGAAGTCTTTTTTGCAGTTTCTCAGCCAAGAGGCACTCGGAGGCAGCTGAAAGGTGGCCAGTGGCCAGAGGGAGGCACAGAACAACTGTGTCAGTGCAGTCTGAGAATATCCTTTGCTAAAAGCCCCAGAGGAACCGCCGTACACTTACCCTGGGGAGTCAAGACCCAGGCAATCATAAAGGGGTATAATTTATAAAGTGGTGTAGTTTACAACTCCCTGTGCCAGTATCACAAAGTCTAGAGTAGTGGCTATAGCATAATAGCCTTCTTTATTTCACACAGAAAACCTCAAAGAAAAAAATGAGGTATAAATAAATTAATTTATATTTATATTTTCTTAGTGAAACACTTCAGTACAGTAAATTCATTTCTGTTTATAAAGCACCAGAGGGATATGAAGGTGCACATTATTTTGCAGAAACTGAGCATAAACAACCATTTAAATCCCATTCCTAATTATTTGTCTACTGCCATGGAGTGACAACATGCCTGATGAAATAAATAGAGAATGAAGAGACAGAAACACATTGATCGCTATCTTAGTTTGCTATTAGTTCTGCTTATGGGCAGAGCAGTAAATCACTCTGTGCCTTAGTTTACAGAAGGAAAATACTACTTCCCAGGGCTGTTGTTTACTGCACTCTGCTACTGGCAAAAAGAACCGAAGGTTTGGAATACTACATACTCTCCTTGTTCTCAACCAAAACCAAAAGAAAGTAACGTTACCTTGAAAAAAAAAATGGAAGAGAGAATAATAAATGCCRTAACAGGTGGCTAGTAGACTATAGATACTATAAATGTCTTTTGTTAAATCTAAAAGCAAAATAACCCCCTGTTTTTTGTAATTGGTCAAGGCAATCATATCACCATGTAGATGTTAACTTAATTCTATCACACCACTCTTCCAATCACATCTACCCACCCATTTTCCCTGAAACTAGATTATAAACCCTTAGATTAGGAGTATTTCTTTCTATTTGTTGAGCATCCCAGGCCTACAAGCCACAATCTTATCTAAGATTTTAGGATCTCCTGTGCCATAAGACTGCATAAGGTCTGAATAATCAAAGTTATAAGGAAGATTTATAAAGGTGTACAAGAGACAGATACATTTGTTTCTGGAATAGGATAGGACTGGTGAAGCAGAGCTCATTGGAAAAGCAGGTGGTTGAGATTATAAACAACCAATCAAACAAACCCAGGCAAGTTGGACCAGATGGCCCCTTTTCTGTTACTAATATTACTTATGTTCCTATTCAGCTGTAAGAAGTTAAAAATAGTTTACCTGTTCAGATTTTTCTGACTCAAATTACATAAGATCAATGCTCTCACTTCAGCATCACATTAAAAGTTATCATGACACTGTCTGTAGCTGTATTTAATAATTTACAATGCTGCCTACCCAGAGGAGAAACTGGTAGGTGTAACAGAAGAAGTCTTGCCTTTTACAACAGAAATTATGGCAGTAACCATATAAAAAGGGAAAGAAAAAAAAAACCCAACCCTTAATCTAGAGGAATAAGTGCTACTAGTTACAAACAAAATCTAAAGTTAAAACATATTTCCTGCATCAAAAGATGAAATTGTGAAGGAAAGCTAATGAGCACGACTAACCTGTAGTCACACAGACTGCATGACGCATTAATCTACAACTGCACTAAGCATGTCTAAATCTCTCCTTCTTCCAACATGGGTCACAGTTCAGAGGCTATAAATTTAACTTCAGGAAGGCACTTCACAGGTGCAAGAAGAAATTAACAGCTCTAAGCTTCCAATTTGCATTAATTTATTTCAAAAATATACAAGCAATTTTTACATATAAAATAAAGCTTATTTTAATACTCAAACTAAAGTGAGAATGGCTTTTGTACAACAGCAGATCTGTATTACAGTCAACAAAGCAAATCTATTACTAGTTGAGGGGCATACTCTGGTGCTGTAAAGATTTTAATGATCCAGTGAAAAAGTTAACAAATAGTACAGGAGTGACAAGCTTAGCATTATTATAACTGGATGCAAGAGCAAGATTTTTACTCCTATCTACCTCTCTTCACTGTAATTTTGTATCATACATTAAATATTTAAGATAGAGTGAACTGTGCCTGTCATACACATTATGAAAGTTTACAAACTATTATGAATTTATGTGTATTTACACTTAAAATGCCATCTTTGCAGATTAGAGTCTGATCATTGTATTGATGCAGCTCTTTAAGCATCCTAGGTACAGCAGCATGAGGCCATGTGCAGAACTGCTAAATCCCAACGTGCATGTATTGGCAGCTAGGAAAATGCATAGGCTATCTAAACCTAGTCTTCATATATGAAACATGGTACTGCCTTCAGCTAATACTATTCATAGTTATTGAATGCTACTTCATTTCCTTGTAATTCTTCCACTGGAATGTTGGAGGAAGAGTTTGAAACTAAAAATATACTACTGCTCCCACTATATGTCATATTTCAGCAATACCTTTATCATATTTTAGTGACATCTTTAACAACCTACTTCACACTTTGTCTTCACTTTGTCTTGATCCTGATTCTGCAGATACAAGCATTTGTACTGACACATAGCATGGGTAGTTGGTTGGTTTGTACCCTGTGAAATAGTGAAAATACTATGTATGTTGTTGTTTAAACATACACAACATACTGGGTTGGCTGGGCAGCAGAATGACAGGTTGAGTGAGCGTAGCCAAAGCCAAGCTTCAGGTGATGGAAAGAAGACTTTTCCAGGAGCATGGAAACAATTGCACGGGGATTATTCACATCAGGATGCCACTGTAAATTGCCAGACTATAAAGGACCCCACCCTGGCATGACACAGTGAGCAGGCAAGCAATACTTTGGTTTTCACACCTTTCTCCAATCTCCTTCATCTGGAAGTTTTCAGGTATCTCTAGAGAGTTTTCTTGTTCTAGTTTATACTTACACATACTGTTCTGACAATTCATAGCCTCAGAGACTGGAAGCCTTCAGTACTTTTTAGCATTTTGATATTTCAAGGAAAGTCAGGTGGGCAGTTCTACCTCAGAGTTCTGGTTAATCTGGAGACCTGCTACATATGGAAATGTGATTATTCATGTGTTCAAGTGTTTTATTGAATCAGGATCACAGAGATTTAAAAACATTTCTTTTATTTTGCACAGTGTACATTGCTGATAGCCTTTGTATACACAAAAGTAACATTTTTAAACTGACAACAGAAACAAGTTAACATTTATCCAGGCTTTACATCAATTAATACCTACTTTGGCACTTCAGCACAAAAAATTACATATTAAATGCAAAGGACTCAGTTGTAAATGCTTATTAAGCAGCCAAATGCATAGGGTCTGCATGCTGAAGTGCAACTTCTGGGCATTTCTCTTGAAGGCCACAGCCATAAGCAGAATGTGATCATATGACTAAATATTATGTTAGTGTACTGTATATACCACTGTTCATTTATACAGATTTGATTCTGCCTTTGCAGATTTTAATGAAGGTATTTATTCTGGGCTACTTATTCTCCTCCTGTTTTCACGTAGCAGAGGAGAGCAGAAGCCTCACGTAAAGTTGGTCTGAATGTTGGGAGGAAGAGACATAAAAAGTGAAAGAAACAAGGGCACAAACTATTTTCTATGCTGGCCACTATAGTCTTTGCTATTGTTTTCTGCAAGATTGGGCTATATGACTCCTCTAGCATACTTGCAAAAGGTATCAATAGACTACTTGAAACTTAGATCAACAGATGAACATTCACAAAATGGTAAGTATATAACAAACACATTTCTCATAGAATTCTCAAAAGCACTAAATACATATCATGATCCTAACATACTGTTCACACTTAATCGACCTCTCTTTTTTTTCCAGTAGAGAAATCAAGTGAACTGATCAAATCAAGCTTATATCTCACGGTTTCATGGTTCATCTAACCAGGGACAAAGATCTATTTAAACAAAACCTGTGACAGGGTTTTCTGTGAACACTGGCATTTTTTAAAACTATTTAAAGATATTTAGACTGTAATGCAGTCTGATTTCATGAAAATTGCTTTGAAGCCGTCATTTTAATCCAGTTAACTCAGAAAAAGTTTTCTCCTTTTCATGACTTTGTTCAATATTTCTGCATTCCATCTCATACTACTTATATAGTTTTGAGATAGTTTCAGTATTTTTATCACAATCTTATTTATCAATCTAGAATGGAGGAAAAGGTACACAAACTGAGCTCAGAAAAAAAGTTCCACTCACAAGCAGCTTTTCAGACAAGGTATAATCCTGCAAGGTGCTGAGACCTCAACAATGCTTATGCACAGCAGGCTCTATTAGTCTTATCTTGAGCTGCAGTGCTAGACTGGCGCGACAAGAGATAATAAAGCCTGTGAAGCAATGCACCTCTCTGGAAACCATTAACAAACTTTCTTAAATTTAACCTCTATAAGGATTTCACACTTTTAGTGTCCCATGGATGTTGGGAGCTTATATATAAATTGTCAACCTCATGACCTGTGGAGTACGCACTTTATGACCTCCTGCACCATGAAATTTACAGGTGGAGTGTTTTTCTTGCAGCTGAAAGAGCGAACCAAGAATGACAAACTTTTTGCATTAAATTTTCAGATAAATCAAGATGATCACCAACTGTGATAAAGAACCAGGAGATTTTTCCTAGTTTTTGTACTATAGAAATCACTTCTGGAAACACACCACATTAATTTTTCATTTCTGCACAGAAAAAAATCCCTGACAGCATAGCTCCCCCCAAAATGTTCTTCTTCATAACTTTTTGTGGTATGGCAAAATATTGGAGGAAGTCATGACAAGAAAAACTAACCTGCTAACTAACCTCCTGTCGAATCAGAAAGAATCAGTGAGATAATTACTTAGAAACACAGTAGCTATGACCTGAATTTTCTGACATTTTTATTCCAATCATTTATCCCAAAGCTGTACACAGTAATTCTTTGAGTATGAGATCTAATGTTTTGATCTTCAGGTCTCAACCAGACCTCTGGAATGACCATCCTGCAGCTCTTGGGCCTGCCAGAGCAACTCTCTGGCTGCAGCTCATACAGTGCTGCTGATTTTCCCGGACATCTGACAGGAGACTGTATGTGTATGAGAAGTTTTTGACAGGAAAGCAGAAGTACATTTATTTGGATGCTGGCTGTGTGTATCACAGGATAGTGTGTGCACATGCTAATTGTATCACACGATGGAGTACACGTTCAGCTGGTCTCATGAGAAGTAAATGCAGGTGAGTCATGTCACGAAGGAGGAGCTGGCCCTGCCCTACCTCAACAACATCCTCATAGGAAATACTGGTCTAAAGGAGGCCAGTTGGTAAGGCCCCCAAGTGATGGTTATGGCAGTCAGAGACTAGTCAAAACTACTATCTTATAGAACCATCCTGTGCTGACTAGTAAAGGTCTTGACAAAGAAGTGAGTATGACAGCTCTCTGCCCCTCAGAAATTCACTCTGTCGCTCTGAATTGCCTGGCAAGGTGGATTTGCTGCCTCTTGAACCTAGAGGATCAGTACAAAACCACTACAAATATGTCATGGAAGACAGGCAAGCTATGGACAATACACAAAGAATTAGGTGTGATTTTGAGCTCTTAGCAGAATGACTCTTTTGAAGTTAAAGAAGTTATACAAATATAAAATCAAGGGAGCTGAGCAAAACGCACATAAGATTTTCAGTTTATAAACATACTATACATACTTCTGTACTAGTATGTTGCAGTGGCTATGTATTACCTACTGATATTTCTTCTGCAGTACAGTCATCCATCAGTTTACAGGTCAAGCTTTAAGCCTTGAATTCTGTCACCTAATTGTAGTTGTAGTGTCCATTGTACACAAAAATCAGTGAATGACTATGAATATGGATCCTACTCATAGCATGTTTTACTAGGTCATTTTTCAGCACAACTGAACTTTAAAACTTCAAACATGCATGTAGGGATTTGCCTGTGGCCACTATTTTCACTTAATGAATGAGCCCCAGAACACGTTGCACATCTGATGAGAAGTCCAGCTGCAGCACAGAATTACAATTTATCATAGGCAAGATCTGCTGGGTTCTATTAGGAAATGGTTTTAGAAGTAGGGGAGTGAAGACATCAAAGATCACAGCCAAGGGACAGCTGAGAAAGCCTGTTATGATTAAGGCAGCCTTACACAACTGTCACGAAAAATTTTCAGCTCAAAATACAACATCTGTGCAACCAATCCTACCATAGCAACTGGGAAGACAATGACCAAAAAAACAAGGAAAATTATAATATATTCTCTCATAAAAAGTACTTCCCACAAACAAGCAGAATTTTACAGGGCTTGATGGAGTGAAATGTTGAGGTCATATGGGCAGAGCTACAAGGGGCTAGCAGAAGGGATAGGTCAAATCCTTTATAAATAAGCATCAAGTATGTATTTGCTATGTGTGGCCTCAGTACTGCTGAGCGAGCCATGAAGAAAAGCCTTCAAGAAGAGAGGGCAGGGATGTAACTTAAGAACAAAGAAATCATTAATACTAAAATTCCAGGGAGACTTTAACAGTTATTATATTAAGAACTTCTATTTTATAACTCCATGGATACACAGTATGTACTTTAACTATTTACTTACTAAGTCCAAAATGTCCTCGTTTCTTTATAGCTGCAGGAAAGCAATAAACAATTTGGTTAAGTATTTAGTCTCTAGAGTCAATGTAATGCTAGGGACAATAGATAGTTTCCATGAAAATTACTGTTAACATATTTTAAAATGGATCATAATATATCTAAATATGGCAATATTTAAAAAATAAGTACTATTTAAGAGTAGGCACATTTATTTTAGTGGGAATTGCTGAGTTAAAAACAAGAAATATGACAGGACCAACTGTCAGTAACACTAACAAACTGATTAAAAGGCAATATATTTCAAATCGAAGGTCAAAAATCTTTAATTTACTTCCCCAAAAGGTGTTGCAGGTTAGTATATGTATGTTTTAGCAAGATGAGATGACAAGGAGGTGGTAACAATGGTAACTATGGTATTATCTGTAATTTAAGAATACATTTCCTAGATCTCTGGATCTCACATGTATGAAAGATGAAAAATATGCCTGTCTTTGAGAATATGCTTATACCTTTGGCCATAGTTTCTCTCAATAAGTCAACAAAATAATATTTTAGCTATTATAACACAGTACAATAACCTTTCTTTTCTAAAGAAAACTGAATATTGCTAGAATTGTTCACCAGGAGCAAAATCAGTAAAACCCAGAAGATAAAATACAATGGAAAATCCAATTTTCTCAGGGAATGCCATATCTTTGATAACTAAGTGTCAGAAAAAGCTTGTATTTTAAACCTGTGTTCAGATCAACAAAGGAGAAGGACGGTGTCTGGATGGGGTTGCTGTCTGGGAAGCTGCAACACCTCAGTTGCTTCCCAGAGCCCTGTCCAGCAGGGAAAAGTGAGGGACAGACACATGCAGGGTGAAAGGGAGCTGGGACTGAAGCTGTGCCCTTCAGAGGCAGCCTGCAGTGAGGGGGGCTCAAAGTGATTGGGAAACTGAAGCAAAAATAAAGAGGCGGACTCTCTCTGCGTAATCACCTGACTTCACAGACTCACAGAATCACAGAATCGCTGAGGTTGGAAGGCACCTCTGGAGATCATCTAGTCCAACCCCCCTGCTCAAGCAGGGTCACCTAGAGCACCTTGCGCAGCATTGTGTCCAGACAGCTCTTGAATATCCCCAAGCAAGGAGACTCCACAACCTCGCTGGGCAACCTGTTCCAGTGCTCTGTCACCCTCACAGTGAAGAAGTTTTTCCTCATGTTCAGATGGAACTGTCTGTGTTTCAGTTTGTGCCCGTTGCCTCGCGTCCTGTCACTGGGCACCACTGAAAAGAGTCTGGTCCCATCCTCTCGACACCCTCCCTTCAGATACTTGTACACGTTGATAAGATCTCCTCTCAGCCTTCTCTTCTCCAGGCTAAACAGGCCCAGCTCTCTCAGCCTTTCCTCATAAGAGAGATGCTCCAGTCCCCTAATCATCCTAGTAGCCCTTCGCTGGACTTGCTCCAGTAGTGCCACATCCCTCTTGTACTGGGGAGCCCAGAACTGGACGCAGTACTCCAGATGTGACCTCAGCAGGGCTGAGTAGAGGGGGAGAATCACCTCCCTCGACCTGCTGGCAACACTCTTCCTGATGCAGGAACCCAGGATACCATTGGCCTTCTTGGCCACAAGGGCACATTGCTGCCTCATGCTTAACTTGGTGTCCACCAGCACTCCCAGGTCCTTCTCTGCAGAGCCGCTTTCCAGCAGGTCAGCCCCCARCCTGTACTGGTGCATGGGGTTATTYCTCCCYAGGTGCAGGACCCTGCACTTGCCTTTGTTGAACTTCAGGAGGTTCCTSTCCGCCCACCTCTCCAGCCTGTCCAGGTCTCTCTGAATGGCAGCACAGCCCTCTGGGGTATTGGCCACTCCTCCCAGTTTTGTATCGTCAGCAAACTTGCTGAGGGTGCACTCTGTSCCTTCATCCAGGTCATTGATGAAGAAGCTGAACAAGACTGGACCCAGTACTGACCCCCGGGGGACACCGCTAGCTACAGGCCTCCAACTAGACTGCGCTGCTGATCACAACCCTCTGAGCTCTGCCTTTCAGCCAGTTCTCAATCCACCTCCCTGTCCACTCATCTAACCCCACACTTCCTGAGCTTGCCTATGAGGATGTTATGGGAGACAGTGTCGAAAGCCTTTCTGAAGCCAAGGCAGACAACATCCACTGCTTGCCCCTCATCTACCCAGCTAGTGATCCCATCATAGAAGGCTATCAGGTTGGTTAAGCATGATTTCCCCTTGGTGAAGCCATGCTGACTACTCCTGATCACCTTCTTCACCCCAGGTAGGCACTGATGGCCTTCTTTAAGCCACCAAGGTTCAAAGAGGTAAGGCAAAGTATGAGAAAAAAGCTGTTTCCCACCCATACACACAAACAAACTTCAGCTATAAGTCTTACTTATGAATCTAAGTATCTTTGATTCTCCTGAGCTCAGAATGGATGTGCTGAGTCCCAGCGATTGCGGGGACCCTGCCAGGCAGCTGGGCCCTGCAACACAGCTGCCCAGATGTGCCCACACCACACACCAAGGTAGTAGGGGGTGCAGCATCCCACCGCATGTATGGTTTTCTTTGGAAAGTGTATGGGGAAGGAAAAGGCCACAGTGGGTTCAAAGGGCTCTTTTGACCTAGATAGACTGGGGACAAAGATCAAACACCAAAGCAGTCACCAATGTAAATCTGACTCACTTTGCAGGTGTTCCTCATGCACAACAAGGAACAGAAGAAAGGCTCCATTATTTACCTTTAGATACCTCACTTTCCTCCTATCCACACTTTACTTAACTTACTTTACTAATATCATTGTTAAGCTATTTCCAAAAGTCTGTTCTTTAACCAGCCTTAACACATTTAGAGGCATCACTTTTCCATAATTATGCTGTAGATCTAACAGCTGCTTTTATTTCCATTTTAAGTCTCACTTTACCACACTCTACTGAACCCAATCTCAATTTTACAGATCAAACTGGTGTCCAGATACTGATGTACTTAAAGATGCATGGAAAAAGAAATGGGACTTTGTTTTTTGCCTTCCACTTAGATTTCTTTCCCTAAGATCATGACTACAGTAAATTAAACTGTACATGGGTGCAATCTTTCTCCAAGTGACTTACAGTCACGCTCCACAGTTTCCAAAAAAGAAGCTGTTTGCATCAGTTTCATTCTCACAGCTAATTTCAATGTTTAATTTCAAAAACAACTCTATCAAAAACATATTTTCTTTGTAAAAAATCTTTAGATAGGAATGCATTTGTGGAAAAACTCTAAGGATTAAAGGTGTTTTGGTATTAAGTTCCTTTCCTCGCCATGGCTAGAAACTGTTGTTTGTTTTTTGGGTTTTTTTTTTTAAGGATAAGAAAAATTGGGAGGAAACTGATTCTTCTAAAGCTAACATACATTAAAACACTTTCATTGTTTAAAGTTAAAATTCGGATCTAGTTTTGTACTCCACATGACCTTGGCTAACTTTATAGGGAAAGAAAAAAAAWAWATATATATATATATATAAATAAATAAATATATATATATATACCTTCACACTGCAGATTTTGCCTGTGTACAAGATATCTGATTTTTTGTTAACCACGTAAACAGCTGTTATAAGACAGCAACAAATCTGTAGGTAACAAACAAAAGCACAATCTTACTACTGAGTTTCATGTTTCTCTGACACATCACAAAATAAAACAGCTATCTTTTATAATTCAAAAAACCACAACTCATAGCATCACAGTTCTACTGATGTTATGAAGCTTAGTATTTAGTAAAGCTTCGTAGAAGCAAAACTTGCTATAAAAAGCTAAAATCATATGTTTAGCATTTCCAACCCTTTTCCTCGTCACAGAAATTGGCACAGAAACTCTGAAATACCCTCAAATGACACTGTCATTTGTTATCTTGAATACTGTGCTAGTAACTCAAACTTAAAATTGAGATCAACGAAAAAGGAGGAAGCACTGCTGCTGCTAAAAGATCCATTTTTTAATAATAGCGAGGGATGGTGAACATATGTCTGTATTTCCAAATAAAATACAGTGACAGATTTCAGGTTGTGGTTTTAAGGGTGTTTTTTGTAATTCTGATATCAACCAAAGCTGCAAGTGCTAAAGAAAAGATGATCAGATAATATTTCTTTTGTGCATGGGGATCTTGACTGGGATTTATATTTTCTAAAATCTTCCCCAAAAAGATTGCTCTTAAGTCAAGCAAAATTTTTCTTTCAAAATATTAACAACCCTTAAATGATGAAAATTAATGAAAATGAAAATTCAGTTGCAGAGACTTGAAATTACCTTTTCCATATAAACTTATCACTCTGAACAATAAGACTGTAATATCAAAATAAAATACAAAAGATTAATGAAAAAGAGATGGGTCAAATTCTTCAAAGTCTGATTTTTACCCATCACCACAGCATAGTCCTCTAAACTACCAGTCTTTGGAGAACAATCCCTAAGAAATTAGGGGTATAGTTCTGAGAAGACACAAAAACATAAGTACATCATAAAACATAAAAATCATTTCATTACTCTAAATCAATGAGATTAAAGGGCAAAAACAGATTTGGGTTGTGACAATTTTCCTTCTGATTTTAGAATCTATATGATCCACTTAAGTCATGTTTTCTAGTTTTTTTTTTTTTTTTTGAAATCACAAAATCTAGAAAATTACTATTTAGAAATGTTGCTATTGAGACTAAGGTTTTTCTTTGGAATTGAAGAGGACCAAGAGGTGAGACTTAAGTAAAGCTATGGTGACAGTGTGACAGCTGTAAAATTGTGAGATTTAGTAATGCCATAGTATTAGAACCTGCCGGTAGTAGAAGTCAGTCATATATATCACAGCATAATGCTGCTACTACACCAGCAGTCACTTCTGAGCAATGTTGGTCTGAATACATCTTAGTGTAATGGCTCCGCACCTGAACTCAAACTCAGGATACATAAATCTGTAAGTGCCTTCATGAACAGAAAACTTACCCAAATCTTTAATTTAACTAAACAAACAATCAAAACTTTAAAGATGATAATTTTTTATGGTTCAGTCACACATGATTAGTTGCATCTACTCCAATGTAAACCAAGAGTATATTCCCTGGAATCAGCTAAGTTACACAGGTTAAACCTAGTAGATTATAAGCAACCTAAGAACACTACTATCTAAATAATGCTACAATACCAGTGCCTTACATGGCAAAAATAATATGTTAGGAGTTGCTCTTACAAATCTTCCCATGCATGTAACAGTTGCTGAAATCAATGACTGCGATTTTGTTCCTCAGGAGATTTAAGAAATTCCACTGCTTCCATTGGAGTTTCTCTGTATTTACATGAGTTGAATAGAATCTAGACACAAAGATGTTTATAATACCAATGACCTGACAGATCAGCTCCTAAAAGATAAGCTCTCATAGTTGGTTTTAATTTTACATAATCTAAAGGTACCTAGTAATGCCAATACAGCATAAATGACACCAGGGAGGCCAATTCTCCCAAAAAGGTTTTCATGAGATATATGCAGGCTATAAAGTATTCACCCCTTTACAGAGATGCTAGCAGGTAAAATCGATTGAAAAAGCAACATCCCGTTTCATTTGTAGAATATGAGAGACAAAATAGCTACAGGCCTGATCTGGTTTCCAATCAAATCAATATGCAAGTCTCCTGTTGCTTTCTCTAGGCTGATGTGTGCTACTGAACCTTGTTCTGAGCACGAGGAAGCTGAAGAAGGCATCCTCTTGACTGCACTGACAGGGAAGGTAAGTTATGAGCACCTGTTCTGGGGTGCAACGCCTCTCTCAAGCAGCTGGCTGGCTCTGTGACACCTCTTCTCTTTGCCCTCTTCCCTGTACATCGCTGAGGTTAAAGCAGCAACCTAAATAATACCTAAAGTATCCTGAAGCAAAATTTGTTCCAGCCTAGTTGTGAAATTCTGCCCCCAAGCCCATGTTGGAGTCATTTGTTGGGAAGGCAATAGCCACAGTGAGTGCTGAGCCCAATCTCATCAGTTTCTGGGAGAACATCTACTACGTCAAGTGTAACATAAAAATGGAGTACAGAAAGTAAAATTTCTGATTTATATAGTGATCTTCATTCAAGTTCTAATTAAGTTTTAAGTAAGCATTTTGCATACTTTCTTTGCCTTTACTTTATGTCATGAAGTTTTATATCTGGCAATAAACAATTTTTATTCAGATATCATGTGCCATCTTTAGCACATGGTACCTATGGCATATATTTAGATAGAGACAAATATTGAGATATTGTGATAATCTATTGTATATCATCAGATCCAGGTTTTCAAAATGAAGAATAATCTATAAATATTATTTTTTTGTTTTGTTTTGTAAGGCAGCTAATTTCTGCCATAAGTGTGTCCAACATTTAGCAGGTACCAAGTCTGTCAGGATTTAAGTTCCTCTTTGTTACTTTCTGGTCATTGGGGCACACACCAAAAGCATCGTGAAATGCTGAAGCTGGTGGCCTGTCCTGCCTCTGGCGCATCATCTGCTCGTACTGAGCTGGGAAAGGCAGATCCACTACAGGATTCAGAAGAAGGTGGTCAGTCTGACTACTTGTCTGCAATACACTGGGAAGGTGTGCATAGCAAAACTATTAACAGCATTCAACCTCTTTGTCAGCTTCTAAAAGACAACACCTTGCCTGGAAGTAGTGAAGAGGAAACCCGGTGAAAGGGAAACTGTCTCCCTCTCACCACCTTGCCTGCAGTTAATAACAACAGATTTATTTAGATATCAAGTGTCAGATTTCAGTACCTGGAAATCAAATTATTTCAAATTTGTTATTCATAAGCACCTGCTTCACAATCAGTCATTAGGGCCTCCAAGAGGGCAATGACTTTCATTTTGGCCAAGTTCATTGCACAGCCAATATTGACCTTATTAAATCATTTAGCTACCTCTGTGCAGTCAAGTTGAAAAAACAAACAAACAAACAAAACAAAACAAACTACATCATCAAGTACGAAAAACAGCGAAATTGTAAGACATGAGAAAATCTGGAAACTAAGCTATTGAAAGGAAGTGACAGCCAGCATGATGGAATATATCTCATTTCTTTAGGGTGTGGTTAATGAAGTCAAATTATTTTGTAAAAGATACAGTGTTTGTGACCCAAGGGAGACATTTGTTTTGAACATTTTTATCCTGAACACCTGAAGTTTTCAGGCTCAGACAATGAGCAAGATCCAGTGTGCATTTGACGTGCTAATCTTATGTTCGACCATATTTAACAGCATTCTGTTAGAGAGCATCAATGGCAGCAGGCAGAGGGAATGAAGAACAATAGTTCTTCAGAGTGATCTAATCACTTTGCGGGGGGATTTAAACTCTCAGAACAGCCTACTCCTGTTTGGGAGCTATTCCATGAATGATGCGAGTACATCTCTGCAATACTCAAATCTCTGTTTGGCAGTACGGAAACTTGAAAACCAAATCATAATCTTATAACTTGGTGGTTATGATCTCATGGAATTTTTGTGTAATTTTTCTATTCATAACTTTGACCACAGAAAATGGAAATTGGATCCATTGATTTTTTTTACAAAATCTCTTGAATCAGACTCAGTCCATCCTGTAATGAATGTTTATAAACTGTCAGAGTTTAGCTATTAAAATAAGTTACTGATAAATAAGTTATTAATAAGCTATTAAAATAAGAGAAGATAAAAAGTTACTGTGCAACTGAAGATTCACGCTGCTTAGGTACTCATGCCTAGTGCATGGCAATGTGAACTCATGTTTAGACAACTGTAATGAACTATGCTTTGTTAATTTGCACAAAAACTACAGATAATCAGGACTTCAGAGAGACCAAGTTCGCAAAGATTTCCATAAGTATGATAATTCTTACTCTTCTAACTAGAAAGGACGAAAGAAGAATATCATCTGTGAAGTACATTTACTGAGTTCAGTTGAATTATATCAGGGATAGATTAAACTTGTCATTTTGTATGCTGCTGATTTTAGCATACGTTGCAATATATAATCATTTTAGATTTTATTGGCATTGAAAGGTGAAGTATATTGTTTTGACTTTGTTCTTATTTTATTCAGTCCAAGTACTACTACAGAACTTCTGAATTATGTGTAGTGGAAGATAAAGCAGAAACCTCTGATTCAATACCCCTTTGTGAAGTTTACCCTTTACAATGCTGTTCAGAACCAAAAAAAAATCACCATGTCCCAGCTGCAATGCACAGATGATTGTTTAAAGGAAGAAGAAAAAAAGACTGGATATATGCACAGGACGACACAGAGTACAGTCAATCCTGATTACAAGCCAGCTGTGTGAGTTCGAGCTCTCATTAGCAGAGTTTTAACTTCCTGGGCTTAAGCTAAAAGTTAGCAAGTATTTTCTTTTTCTTTAAGAAGAAAAAGATGTAGCTTGATGTAAAGAAAAAAATATGTCCTTATCAGGGTCAACTTTACTCCTCTCCCCATCAAATGCAAACTTTTTAACTTGACCCACCATAATTCTTGTTCTGGTTGAGTTTGTGAGTAAGTTACACATTCCAGATGTGAGACAACAGGAAAATCACAACGTGGGGGCTGGCTTTGGAGCTGCGTGTGTGTCTGCAGCATTCTTTTCCCACTAGGAGCTTTTCCCACATTTATAATAATTAAATTGTGAATAATGAAAAAAAAAAAGTTCCTAAACACAAGGGCCAACATTTTCAAATTATAAACAAGAGTAAAGTATGTCTTCTTATGATTCACCCATTAATTTTGGAAACTGGTAACTATAGGTCACACCATCTATTTCAGAACTCAGAGGGAAAAGCTGACTGACAACTTCTTTTATTAGAAATATTTTGAATCTTTGGAAATTCAGCCAGCAGGAACTTAGGATGCAATGGAGTTCAAAGTTTGTGTGGGTGTATGTTGTAGTGAAGTAAAGAATGGTGATCCAGGCTGCTTTAACATGCCAGATACAATTTCCTTTCTCAAAATTGTTTCTATGGGCTTGCTTAAAAAACTGGAAGATTTTACTTTTTATTTGCCAATTTGGCTATATCTGGAATCAATCAAGTAGTACTACCAAAACTTTGTTTCACATAAGAGAAAAATGGAGACACTGGCTCAATGCTCTCTTTGTTATCTTAACCTGAAATAGATGTGTGCAAATAATATGAACTCCATGTATTGTGTACACAGATAATAAGAATATATATGTACGATATTGATACATATACAAACCTCAAATATATAAACCAAGATCAAGCTCAAGATTTTCAAATGTGATCAGTCTCTAAGTCCACATGTTGGCAAGTAAAAACATCCTATTCCTGAGAAGCTGGAACTGCGCTCCTGTGGTTTCCCTAGAAACTATTTGGTGTGGCTGGAAACACCCTGGAAATAGGACTGGGTGCACCCTGTCCTCCCCAAGTGCACAGATAACCCACTGCATACGCAGTGAAGTCTGAGTCGCTTTTTCTTCCTCCTGCTGCAGCCTTGCCCTCCATCAGAAAACAGAAAGGTAGTTTATAACTGGGGTCGAGCAGTGAGAAGTCCTCTGGAAACTTTGGAAATTGGAAGAGTGCCCTCAGAGGCGGGAAGAGCCCTCTGGGCCCCAAGAGGCCCAGGGCTGCTGTTCCTGGGAAACGCTACTCATCATCCAGCCTCTCTCCCCAGAGCATCTCGGGTCTTTCCAGGAAGGGGGGATCAGGGTGGCAAGTCCTCCCATGAGGACACGTACGATCCCGGAGACCCACAGGAAAATGGAAGGAGTTGGAATTTTTCAGTTTAGCGGCTCTACAGCTCATGCAGTACGCAGTGACTCCGCAAAGGCATGAAAGGGGTTTCAAGGGCTGGCAAAATAGCTCTGGATTTCTGGTATGGATGAGTAAAAGCAGTCTGGAAAAATTAAACCCACAGTTCTTTTGCTAGGCCTACATAAATGGCAAACTGAAAGTTCATGTTACTGTGAAGAGAGGATGCTTATTTTGCATATAATCTAAATTGACACAGTTCTGGAGATGGCACAGGCCGGCTATCACTTCTGACGTGAGGATGTTAACTTACATAACAGTGTCAGCTTTCTTCTCAGATACGGCTTGCTCAAACAGCTTTTTGCATTATTTTCTCTAGCCTGAGCTAGTTATCTATTCTAAGGCATCACAGAGTTGTGGCTGTCTCCAAAATCCACCAGTCAGCACCAAACAGCATTAATTACTTTGTGTCTTTAGCAACATAGATTACACTTATTTAATAGAAGCAGAGGCCTAAAACAGAATACCTTTCAATGCTCACATATTGTTATACCAGAGAGCCTATCATCCCATGAAGAAGCACAATATTTCTCAAGTCTCAGTTTTTGGACTACTCAGAAATAATGAATATCTGGTTGCAAAACACAGATTTTTTATTATGTTTGTACAAAGAATATTTTATCATTTGTACAAAGAATATTAATTTATGTTGTGTTTTAGAAGAGTTACTGAAGTACAAAATGGAAAGATAAGTGCAGAAGAATCCCTGTGTCCTTCTAGGAAATCTGAATTTATTAGGGACAGAAAAAAGCTTCACATCCCTTTTCAACTTTAAATTAGAAACAAATAAATAAAATAAAATACTCATTTCCCCTCTGAATATCTTTATTTTATGAATTTTTTCAAGCAGCTGATACATACATTACTAACAAAAAGCAGATATATTTATTCTATCCCACTGGGCCACTAGAAATGCATGTTGTAAGTTAATGAGGAGGCTTTTCTCATATGTTATGAGAACATATGTTATAACTGTACACATTAGAAATCTAAAGTTAAGCACTTATCAGTGCTTATCTTTTTTTTTTTTTAACTATAATCTGCTTTGCATATGAAATAAAAGAAGATCCATTTCACTCTTCAATTTTTCACTGAAATTGTAGGAGATCACAGAGAACCATAATCCAGTTCAGAGCTTCTGGATAAGCTTCCCAAATTCCTCTTCCAGACAAACTACAATTTATAATTGAAGAAAGTTCTTCAGAATTAGATGAAACTGTTTTGTTTTGTTTTCAAATGTGAAATAATTTCAGCTACTTGCATCTCTTCTGCATCCTGTTTGAGGTTCCTTTGCTGCATTCTGTTAAGCTTAATTGTTCATCAAATATTTTAAATACAAACTTCCATGCAAACAAACTAATTGCTGCTTCTACTTCAAAAGATAAAGTAAAAAATAACCTTAAAAATGAAACATTATATCAAGTTACTTGTATGTGCTAATGTCTTCTGGGCCCTCGCCAGCGGCTATTGCTTCCACTCTCAGAATTCCAGCTTAGATGAAACTGCAGTTCAACAGTCTACCTTCTACAGAATTAAAATGATTTGTTTGCTATCTGGTACAAGGTGATGTCCCAGGGTATCATGCTTTGTTATTTTATTCCGGATTTACATAAACTCCTAAAAAAGTAGTGGACCAGTCTAGAACAGCAGAGCGTACTCTGAACCCTTTTTTTCTGGTCTTAAGCCAGGACAGAAATGTGACTAGAACACAGTTTAACGCAGCTGATATAGTAAAAAGTAGTTTATCCAAAAGGTTCACATTAATTTACAATATTCAAACATCATGAAAACTGCTGACACTGTAGCAGCATAGTAAGGATAAGAGAAAACGGCAACACATTATCAGAATTGCCATTTATCAATGGAGCTGCTATTCTGAAATCCTCTCTGTTCCTCTCTGGTTAGCAGCCAGGGAATTAAAGCTCCAGTGGCAGATTTTAATGGAGTAACAGCACAGTCACTGAAGTTTTTTTCTAGTGAAAAAAAGCAAAACACCCTCTTCTCAAATGCCAAGCAATAAAAACAAAAAAAAAATGAATTTTATGGAAAATACTCATGCCCAAAATAAAAGTAAACAAGGTCCGTAATAATATTTTCATAAAATAATTGCAACTATTTTTACTTATTTAGATGTCCTGATTTGCATCCTTTACTCACCAACATCAGGAGCTTCCCATAATTGCAGCTTATTTGCAGAAAACCATACAAAGTCATAAAAAGGCCTTAAGCAATTCACATATTCATTAATGAGAAAGAAAGTAGTTGGGCGGACTGCACGCCTCTACCCCCAAACCACGTGAGGTCTATTGGGTTAATATGCACATCCCTGCTCCTGGCTGCATGTTTCTGCTCGCCCACTTTGGGTGGCTCTGGTGTTCACAGGGCCCTGCAGCGAGGCAGCTTACGGCGGGCACCAGGTCTGGTGTAAGGCAGGCTTTGTGCCAGGAGCTCCCTGAGCCCCTTGCCGCGAGGCAGGTGAGCAGCCCCGTGCAGCCGTGCGCAGCCAAAGCAAGCCCTGTCCATTTTGGAGAGAACTGGCAATCAGATCAGCTTAGCAACTGCCAGAACTGCATCCTGAAAGAAAAGGGAAGCAGGAAGAAAACTAGCAAGACATTTGGCCATCTGGGAATCTCTGATCTCCCCTAGAGCTCCTGGCAACAGTTACCTTCACCCTCTGTTCCCACCAGTCTCGTGGACTTGCAGCTTCTTCTCTTCAACAAAAATTATCAGCTACACACTTACCCCTGTTAGCACCTCTCAAAGACCTGAGACAGATTTCCTTCTGACCTCTCCTCTTTTAAAGCCCTGAAAGGAGGCAATTATGTTTCACCTCTGCCATTCTCTGGCATTAGCTGTATGCTGTTAAAATAAATGAAAGTAGAGAGCTATCTCTACAGGCCCGATGATTCCCTGATGTTGAGTAGTTCACATCCGCCACAAATGATGGAAATATGGGGATTTACAGGCAAATCTGTCAAATCGAGCTCCATAAGCATTTCCCTGGTACTCCTATGCACTGGATTTGCCCTGAGCTGAGCTTTAGGTCCCTCCTGCTTCAGTTTTCCTCTGGAGAAACTTTTTTTTTTTTTTYTTGTGGGAGGGAGATTGGACTTCTGGGGAGAAGTCAGACCCCATGGCAAACCCAATCTAGCAGTTTGCTATAACCAAAGCAGGGACCACTCCCCCCTCTTCTGCCCCACTCTTCTCCCATACAGTGACCCTCCACACTCCTGATCAGTTCTGGCCCTCATGACCACACGCAGAAAGACAGCTCAACTTACTGGGTCAAAATTTGGCTGGGACTGTAAAACAAGAAAAGCGGGGCTGTCATCCTCGGCTGTGTCATCTACTTGGCTTTCCTTTTAACCCCAGCTTCTCCCAGCATGGATGCCATCTGGGCTCAGCTACACAAATACAGTCAGAACAGGCATAAAGTTCAAGGAGTGCTTCTATCCCCTATCAAGTGCTTTGGGAAAGGTATGGATGTCCAAAATGGCAGGCACTGTTCTGAGCTTAAGAAAAACTATAGAAAACATCAAAAGAGCAGTTTTCAGAGCCTGCCTCTCTCTCATGCTTTGGCATTTCCCTGCAGTCCTGAGATCTGTTCCTTAGGTGTAAGGACACCCTGACCATGAATCCAGTCCGAGCCAACGCAGCATACCCAGCTGCTTCATTTAGCCACAACAACACTGCTGCTGGGCTATCACAGCACCGAAGCACTCCAAGAAATTCTGCAGCAAGAACCGGATCAGCTGGGTATGGTGAGGTTTACTCCACCAGGGCGAGGAGGAGGAAATAAGGGCTACCCATGAACACTGCTTAAACATTACTAAGGCAAGCTAAGCAACTAGATAGGTTGTGTGTGAATTGTTTTCTCAGTGCTACGTACCATCTGTACAGATCTGCTCAAAAAATATATATATTTATCAGAAGTGAAATTTAAACAACAAGATCTGTTTTTGTGAACCTCATCCTTAATTTCATATCAGAATAAAAGAATTGTTTGGCCTTATGAACTTTTTAAGGAAAGGGCAGGCTTACTTTTTCCCCTAATTTTTGTTATTATCTAGCTTCAGAAAAAAAAAGGATTAATTATTACAGAAAAATATAACCTTATGAACAACAAGGCAGAAGAACATGTAGCTGTAATTAATAATCTAGGATATATTTCTGCCAATTGCTTAACAACTTCTGGATCTTCTGCTAATCTCATATTTTGGCTGATAGGGAAAATGTTCACTAATTTTCTGTGTCCAGTGAACAACTAACAGCTCTTAAAGGACCTTGATTTTCAGAAAACTGGCAGGAACATACAATCTTTAACACTTAGTTTAAATTCTGCATAAGACTGCAATTGTTTTAAAATTGTAATACCTAAATATTAATACAATTATCTACATGAAAAGGGCTGTACTAGTGCTAAAGACAGTGCAAAATTACTGCATACTTTATAAGATGGAATTGGCATTCTAAAACAGGAGAGGCAGACCATGTTGGTGATACTATTCTCATCTTGCTATTTTGCTGGAAAATATTAGGGATGGTGGAAGACTTACATTTTGTAGGTGTAACAATTCATTTTTAAATTTGAATGTGCTGTAGCAACAGTTTCTGTGGGTATTCAAAACCTTCTGCAAAAGGGGCAATGCCAAAGACTAAAGTAAATGCACGGTACTTAGCTGTGATATCAAATATTTGACTGACTTTTCCTCCTCTAAAGTAAGGATATCCCAAATTATGTACCTTCACTTCTGGAGATTGGATCTGGTGTAACATTTGTATGTACATATGTAACATATGTAACATTTTCAGAAAGAACATAACATCCAGACAGGTTTGTTGTTTTGGAGACTACTTTTCTTATTTTTCTGCAGACTTCACTAGCATCAGATCACTTTACACTGTTCAATGTAGTAACATATCAACCCATGTCTAGCACGAAAATCAGCAATACTATGCTGACTCTGGTAATTCAGAAGTATCACTGAGAAAAGCATCTAACATGTCTTGGAAGATAAACGATCCTACTTTAATCTGGGTAGGAAAAATATACTTTAGAAGAGGGGATTCTTATAGCTTGTCACTGAAGAAGAGCTAATAACTTTGCATTTTGCATACATGTACTTAAAGATCAGCAATAAAACAATAGTAAAGTAGGTGCAAAGACCTCTTGAAACTCATCACAGAAGAGCATCAAAGACCTGGTATGAAGGAGAAAGAAAGATAAACAGGACAATACAAAATTTGACTGAAATATCTGAAAAAAAATTTGAACCACTCTCAGCTCATTTGCCATCTGTGCAGTGGGTCAAACTGTTAAAAGTCAACTCATCTACCTAAAAAAATCTGCATATAGAGAACACATATTACTATATGTGCATATTCTTTTTTTTAGTTATTATCTAGCTTCAAAAAAAAAAAGGATTAATTATTACAGAAAAATATAATCTTATAAACAATAACGCAGAAAATCATGTAGCTTTTCCTTTTGCATATTACTATAGCTCACAGTCAAGGATTCCTTATGAAGAGCAGTCAACTGCGAGCAATTATAAATGTTCCTACAAATTATTCATACGTTGAGTCAGCAGCAAACAGGGTAACAGAATCCTAGTTTGGGGGGGGAGGGGGTTGGGGGGGGAGGTGATTAACTCACAGCGCTTGTCTGCTGCTTCCCACCAAGGACATTAAATACGTAAAGACAAGTCTCCTTCCCTTCCAAGATGGAGAAGTGCGTCTTGGAAGGCACTGGGCAAGATTTAAAGGGGACAATAATGTGTTACTGATACACATACGGCACCAAAACATGCCACACAAAACCACTGTCTGGGCCTTCCACTGTAAGGGAACACTGGATATTGTTCATCATCACAAAGCCAAACCAGTCATTTTGGAACGGCATTCATGAATGCAGTCTTTTCTGACTACTGAGAAAACACCTCTGATGTAGCTGGTGTATATACACCCTGTCTGAACAGAAGCTTTTTACAAATAAACTCAGTTTAGGATCAGTAGAACAGCAGACAAAGTCCATGAGATGTTACTTTAAAATGTTTTACGTCTCCTATAGCATAATATTTGATAAAGACAGATTATATAAAAAAAATTGCTTTTGTCTGTAAAAATTCCTTCAACAAAACACACAAATGAAAGATGTATTTAAATACAGGTAATTTTCTTTTTACACTCATGTTTCCAAAAGGTACTGCAAAAAGAAATTATCCGACTGGGAGAAAATTTTTAATATCATTTGTGAGGTAATGAGATACTCTAGTTGTGAGGGCCACAAAAACATTAACATATGAATCACTACAAGCTCTGATAGGAATTTCCTTCACTAAGAGGCGTGAATTCAATTGTAGCTCTCTGTCTCATTTTCACAGGTGCGTAAATAGCAGCTCCAATTCATGCAATTGGAAATTCTTTTCAAGAAACAAGGGTACATGTTACAGTATTTTTTTCAAATACTGAGAAACAAACAGTATGCCAATATTTGCCAGTAAAGAAGAAAAAGGAAATCTCTCATTTTACAGCATAATCTGAACAACTAACTGAGATGCTTTAGGAAGGAAATTTCAAATTGGAATTGCAATTTTTTTTTAATCCAAGATGAGCTGTTTAAAACTCATTAAAATCAATGCAACTCAATAAACTGTCAAGCGCTTCTACTTTTAAACACAGTTAAAACTGTAAAAAGCAGCACAAAATCATTTTTTATTGCTTTCTAAACTTGTTCTGGATCAGAAAGTGCAATGCTTACTGCAAAAAATAATGAAAGCAGCTAATAAACCTTACAGAAAACAGTAGAGTCAAGCACATGCAAGCAATATGCCGACTAGCTGTTGATTTTCTGTCTGCTGACTGACTTCAAATCTTGTCACCAGCAGAGTCAATGTGGGATGAAATCCTATGGAACTTGCTATGCGACTCCGGCCAACCAAAACAACCACTGGATCCTAGGACACTGGACATGTCACGTGCTGTCATCACAGATCACAGTGCTGTTCTCACTCCGATGCCAGCAAAAAAGCCTGCTTTTTATATTAAATGCAGACTCTCCCAAATCAGTTTTAATAAAAAAATTACTTGTGTGCAACAGTATTTAAATCTCCAGCAATTACTCTGATTAAATCAAGATGGTCTCTTTCTTCATTCAACTGTTTATACTGACTACCTACTGGTTAGATAGAAAGCGTATCAAAAGACATTTTATCTTGCATTTGTTATGATTCCTGCTTCCAGCCTAATCACTGTATTGAGCATCTCCAAGACACCTGCTCCTAAAGTGCTACTTGACATATCTGTTTCTTTCTGGACACTTATTGAACTAATGTGTCCTCGAAAGCTGATGACGGATGCTAATATTTTTGCAGGATTTAAAGATTCAATGTATTTTATAGGATCAGATGCATAGTATAGGCACTCATGTCCACTATCTAAAGTCCACAATTAAAACTAGGGACTGTACATTGACAAGGAAAAGGGAAAAGGGAAAAAAAAGGGAAAGGAGAAAAATAGGGAAAAGGGAAAGGAGAAAAGGGAAAGAACTTTATCTAAAATGTGTTCCTGCTAAATCAGTCTAGATATTTCAGGGTCCATGTCAAAATGCATAAACTGTTACTGTCAAAAGCATCTCTGGCTTTTTAAAATGACTGTGACTATGATCCGAGTTGCTCACTCATGAAGATTTCTGACAAGGAATGTAGCATGTTTACTTTGCACAATTTGTTAACAGTTGATTCCCTAGTAAGGCCACAGACACTGGGCAAGTGAGAATGTTTGGTRAGTGGAGTTTTCTGCCTTGCTTTGTTTCCTTTTGGCAGAAAGAAGTAACTTTTGTTGTTGCAATTACTACAAATTGGAAAACAACTCTTCTTAACCTGGCACTGAGAGCTGAACAGGTACAGTTCCATACAATAAAACATGGGGACCCTCTATGCTGGTCTGGGCACTGAAATACAGAAATATGATGTGATACATGGAACAGTTGTTACTAACACACAATTTATTGATTACTCTCCCCATAATATGAAAGGTCTGTAACTAGCTAGAACAAGGAACGCCTGGTATGTCAGCAACACACATGCCAAGATGTAGGATCCTGACTTTCTCTTACTTACTATAAATTAGCCCGGAGTCCGTTAGGATCATACAGTTGGCAAATTTCAAATTTTATTACAATTGTGAAATAATTCCATCAATACTCACCAAAAATACAAAATATCTCCAAACACATTAATGTATACACCCGTAAAAAGAAAATCATTCATTGTCCCAGTAACAACATGTTCCTAGTGGAATTATTGGCATTGCTGGGTTGTTTTTTTAATTTTCCATTAAAAAATCCATAACTAAGTTCAGAAGTCTTGGTGAATATTATTTATCATGAATATAGACCTTGCTCATTTTGCGCCTTACTGACTTATATAAATCCACGCACTTGAAACAGTGGATTTTTTTCATTTGGTACAGATTGGAAAGCATAGGAGTGTCAGCACCTACAATAAGAAAAATCGGGCCAAATTCTTTTCCCATCCACACCTTTTTGAAATTTGCTATAGAATAGGTGGCCCAGAGCACAATAATAAAATAGTAACAATGACTAGCATAAATAATTCAAGCTGCACTTGTGAAATAATGAAGTTCTTTTCCTGATATGCTATCTTTCATTTTTAAAATTGCTTTTGCTAATCTGCAAAAGAATTTGACTGGCTAAATTTTTAATGCAGAGAAACTTTCAGTCAAATTACCATTAATTCTTTTCAATTTCTCTCTGTTTTCCTGGCATGTAATTACACATTGCAATGAAGACCTTAACAGAGAACTGTGTTCCTGATGATGGATAATGTGAATGATAACTCAGTCATACAGAGAATAACCTAGTGTGGCTTTCTTTAGCTACAATATGTGCTCCCTAAAAATTTCCAACATAAACAGTAAAAATTTCCAGAACTCCTGAACAAAAGAGCATAGGCTATAATATGAGGAGATAATATCAGGGCAGGTTTATTGCAGAGGGATGTTAAGTCCACCTGCTATCAGTTGCTAGTGTTGTACTCATTCCTCCCATCATCTGGCTGCAGCCGCAAGGGTGGGTACCTCGCCCTGCCAACCAGATCAGGCTGTGTCTTCCACTGTGTAGTACTGCCTCTATATTTTGAGCTTGTTATCACCTTTTCCGTGAGTGCTATGGTGTATACGTGTTCAATACACTTCAACTGTTCCCATTATGCTTTATTTTCCATTGCTTTCTCCCAGGCTTGATATAAACACACAAAACCAGTGCTTGCTGACAATTCTGGTTTCTGTACAGGAATCCTAAGCAGTCTTTTTATAGGATTTTAATTTCTTCTTGATTAAGCCTGCGTGAGTTTAAACTCTTAATCAAAGCTCTTGCCAACATTTTACGTAAATTGCAAAGCCAATCAAGACTTGCTCATTTGTTTTCATTATGYTCTACCTCATGTAAATTTTTCACTTGGGGGAATGATGGTATGCTGAAATGTTAAAATAGCAAATAAAGAAAGGAAAACTTACCCTAGAAATACTACAGCACATAAACTCTACCAACATACATTTCGGTCCTGTCCCAACTCCAAGGAAAAAACTAAGGAGTCTCCCTATTCACTTAAAACGGCCTGAAAGCTGGCTCTGCATACTGGTCTACATATTATACTTTCACTTCTCGGCCCTTCACTCTCTTCTTCTTGTACAAGAAATATGAATAGCAGGATAACTCAACTAATTTTCAACTGTTTATGCTCAATTGCACAGAGGGATAAAAGAAGAACTTTAGTTACAGACCAGAATGAGGGATTATGTCATCTCTAATACCTACTGCAAGGCAAAACCACCTAACTCCTACCGTAAGCCCAGTTAGCTCAAATGGCAGAAGTCTTGTGATTTTTGGACCTGAAAAGTGTCTATTCCATTGGCAATGTCACCTGTACACAGCTGGCAAACAGTCAGGCCTGTGGCTTCAGTACTAATGGAGTAAGAAAGGCTACATATATTCCATATACATATATCATGTTTGAACAGGTGGAGATATTAACCACAAAGAAGGTTTCTCAGTTTCATTTTGGACTGTGAGACGGGCGTGTCATCAGTATGCTCCAAAGAGGCTTCTCCAGTCAACTTTGAGAAGGTCCTACACTGCAAAGCTTCTGACTAAAATGATTAGCAGACAGTAACACGAGGATGATAAAAATGTCTCCTGTAGGTGACAGATATTACATTTTATGAAGTTCTTTCCATCTCAGGACAGCAAGGATGTGGAAAGTCAAAGCAAATCAAACACATTTATATTCTAGTCACTACCTTTTTTTATGATTTCTATTCTAATCACCATCTGTAACTACCACTATATTGCTGCAAAGAAATTAGAGGTTTCTAAGCTGAGATTTCAATGGCCTTTAAGTTTTTTAAAAGAATTGGTATGGCTTTAAGATTTTATGCAGAAGACCATGAGGAATCTAAAATTAAAACTGTTATTAGAAGCAGTTGAAAGCAGGCAGTGAACTGAAGCTGTGCCTTGCAATCTTGGCTATTGTTGTATTATTGCAAAGTCCCATAGGCAGCCCTCACATGTACAGTACAGAGACTTCACATCCTGGCTCTTTTGATTCTTTTGTCTGCCCTCCAACCTGCGCGGCCAGGAACTTTCACTTGAGAAAGATTTATGAAGCCTCCACTAACAGGGTCAGCCCTGTTATATCACCAGAGGGCTGCTTCTTAAAAATAATAACATCTATCCACAGCTCTGTAGGGCGGTCTCTCTTGGCACTCGCGGCCTCTGTTTGTCTTAACAACCAGCACACACAAAGCCCTCGGCTCGAGGGAGGGCGTCCAGCAGATCCGCTAGGCACGGTAGCCCCGTCTCCTGGTATCTGGCAGACCTGTGTCATCTGAGAGAACTGATACCTCAAAGAGCTGCACTAGATTTCTAAACGGTTGGATATCATATCCAGAGGAGTTATACTGTTGTATCTTTGGAAAAGTTTGAAAATCTGCAAAATCTGTAAAAAAGCTGCAAGACAAACTAATAAAAATATTCTAGAGATTCTGATTATACTGAATTACAGTGCAAAACCCTTTACTTTTATGTGCCAGTCACTAATATTTTTGCCCATTTAGGGCAGCTATTTTGACTGAAAAACTCCTGTCATTTCAAAAAATAATGAGACTCTTTTCTACCATATTAAAAGTTAGGTCTAAGGCTCTTATGATTCTTATAGTGCCAGTGGTTAGGCTATTTATTACGTATATCTTCTGGAAGGGGGAGAAAAAATGACTTTCTTTTCCCCTAGAGTTATCAAATATTAAAAATAGGTAGGGAAAAATTATTTTTACAGTCATTTTCCCCAAAGTAGTTCATGCTTAGAAGCTTGAACAAATACTCAGATAATCTGTCCTACTCTGTATATTTCTTAATAACATAAAATGTTGAATGTGTTCCCATTCCTCCCCTCCTGCTCAAAAAAGTGCTCTTAAATTTTTTTATTTATTAAGATTACATAAAGTGTTTCTTTCACAGTAAGCATTCCTAACAAGCTTAGTCCCCTGTGCTGGGAGGAGAAAGACTCTTTTCACGGATACTCAGCCAAGGGTTCCTGTGAGTTAATACTCCCACTCTTCTTCTTTGAGTGTCAAGGGATTTTTAACATCCGCAAAACAGACAAGAACTTGGTTTTATGCCTTAGGAAAAGAATGGATTTTTTTTCACCACATAATAATCTGCTGTGCAATTACCAATAAAAAAGTAATATTCTCTGCTATAAACTGAACAATGTGCACGAAGCATTTATTGGTAATGCACTGAAAAAGGCATAAGGAATTTAAATCAAGTTTTAAAGTGAATATAGAAATCAACAACATAAAAAAGAAACCATGAGCACTGTACAATGCAGATTATTTAAATGATAAATAGAAGCTTGTAATATGACAGGGTACTGAGATATCACAGAATAAATTGTCCACTTTTATAAAATACTGATGACTAGTAGATTGCATTCACTTTATCAAATGCCATAAGGTCTAGATAGATATAACATGTTCACATAAAAGAAGCATTAGTTTCAACAAGCTCTGTGTGGGAGCACTTCCCTTCACAAATCCAGCTGGAGGACAGGRCCTTTATTAAACTAAAGGCTACCGCATCCAAAGTCAAATAATGTAGATAGAAAGAATGAAGGTTTTGTCCCCGCCACATCCACTCACTGTGTATGGAAGCTAACCTTCTGGGGGGGGTTAACCTTTCTTAGGTTAGAATTTGCTTCTTTTACCAGGAAGGGAACAGATCAATGAAACAGTTCATTAGCATAATGAACATTTTAAGAGAAAGGAAACAAGTTGAATGAACGTTGACTCCACAAAAGCTGTTATTTTGTTCAGAGACAACATTAACAGCGCTTGAATGTTTCATAATAAATTCATCCTGAAAACCAAGTAATTGGAAAAGTCTTTCATTCAAAAATATATGCACATGTTGCTGTTGAGTCAGGACCTGGCAGTAGCAAAATAACACTCATGCTGTACAAAACCGTATTTTCTCTCTTTTGAGGCATTTCACACATACACAAAAGGTTTTTATAAAAAGTATAAATTTTGGAAACATGCTTTCCTTTACAAATAGACTGTTAGCAATTATGCATCTGCCATCATTAATTAAACTATTCCCAGAAAAATAATCATGATTCTATGCGACATAAATTCTGAAAATTGCTCTTAAGTATGTTCTTCTGCTACCACAAGGCTAAGTTCTTCCATAAGAAGACAAAACAACAGCCAGCCCAATATGCTGTTCTTGTCGGATAGATTAATTCCTGCTCAAAGCAATATAAGATAAAAGCCACCAAGTGTGAAGACCTCCCTAGTTGGCTGGTGACTGCAGATTGGGCATATAAACCTAAGCTAACTTGAAACTAGTTATTCTGGATACTGCAGACCAAGACAGCAAAACATAACACTGGCTAATACTATTTTGTCAGGTTTTCAAAATGGCCTTAGAGCTTGGAGTGAGCTCCAGTGCTAGCAGAACCAGCTTGATTCGCTCTGTCCCCAGGAGTAGCAGTTAATGCTACAAAAGCAATTACTTCAGAGCATAGTTATTCTGATAATCTTCTCCAGTCTCCCAGAGGAAAAAGCATTCCTTACATTGTTCCATTTAGATGTAAGAAAGTAATTTAAGTGCTCTCCCTTAAATCCAAGTTCTTTATAAAATATCACGAAGTGATACTCAGGTCAAATCCAGATCTACAAATTTTCCTTTAATGGTTTTATTCTCATATTGACTTAGAATCACAGCATAGAGTTCAACCTAATGATTGGAAAATTATACTGATCATATTTTGACTCATCTCAGTGAGCTGATCTGTCTAATAGGTTATCATGCCAAAAATTATGTAGAGCTTGGTGGTTCAGAAGAACCATGAGTGTCCAAGGTATCACCTGAAATATCACTGATAATTCACTTCAGGCTAGGGGAATCAAAACACTTGGTTCTGTTTCTAGAAATAGTGACAACCTAATGTCTCCATGTAGAGGATATCACCAACATAATTTTAAAAATGTTTCATAGTTTATAGTTAAATACAATCAAAATTGCATTGAATACGGCATTAAAAACTAAGGCAAGGATATTGTCTACTAAGCTCTTTAGGCATATTATGATTATTAAATCATTTTAAATAGCCATTAAACACTTGTACAATTAATGTACTGGTTGCACAAGTTAATATATACACTAAAAATCATAGAGATGCTTTGACGTGTTCAGTAAAAGCAGGACATCGACTATCAGAACGTGTTTGTCATTCAAGGGCTACATGACTTGATTTTAAAGATGTATCTACAGGAAGCAATACATTTTCTATGTCACCCTGGCGGTCTCATCCCTCAGAGTCTCTAAGGGTTTTTATTTGCCTCAAGTAAACATTTTAAAATAGAAAATACTCTGTATATTTGTAATGTTATGAATATATAAAAATAACCATCCATTAAATGTGCACAGGTTTAAGAACATTTCTTCTTGCAAAGCAATCAATGACTTTTCCACACTTCCTCCACTATGGCTGGATGTAAAGTATATTAAAAGTCACAGAGCACAAAGGGAAAGGCTCTTCCTTCTAGGTCAGCAGGGAAGTACTAGAGCCTCAATACACCACCCGTAACTGTTGCTCTGACCTTTTCCACATGTTGAAAGAGGCTCCAAACCAAATGATCCCCTAATTTCTCAGGTAACAACAGGTATCTTGCCCTCAGTCCTTAACTTGCAACAGTTTACAGTCTCTTGCCCAAAGAAGTAAAGTTTAGAACCTTCTTCTTAAGAAAGTCGGCACTTTCTTTACCATGCCTGTTTCTTTCTCCACCACAAGGTCAGCTATGCCTAGACCTTTCCCTTAGGTCACCTAATCTTCCCAAGTGATGGGAACTCTGAAGGAGGCAAAACTTTTTAAACATTGTCCCTAGAACTACTGGGGAGCTATTCCACTATGGTCCTAATGTACCGGGCTTTTGAACAGACACTATTTTGAACCCTTGCCAACACACACATACTCTACTAGAATAGAAATGTTTAAGTATCAGCATTGTGCATTCACCTCTCAAAATGACACTATTTTCATAGACTTACATACCTTGAGAATTAATTACGATCCTTATAATTTTAAATCAAAGTTTTGGTACTTGCTGTTGTGTTGTTTTAAACTGATTACTTGATATCCTCTAGAATGAATACATGATTTAACATTATATAAATTATATGTTAACAAAATTTCAAATTCAACACCTTATGTTTTAAAATGTCAGTGCCATCAGAATATCCAAGACACTGCAAAATAACTGTTCGCTGTAGTAATAACTCCCTGTGTTCTGCCATGGAATTAATGTTTCCAGCAACCAACTGATGAGTGACTTCTGAGACATTATTCTTACTTACGCTTCTTATGTCGCCCATATTCACTAAACAAGTGCTAAATGAATTCCCCATTCCTTAGTTTCTTCAGCTTCTTAAAGATGAAAAATAATCTTATTTAGTGCACGCTGTATGAAATTTATATGGTTGCAAATCATTTTCTTACAAAGCCTTACCACATCGCTTCAGTCAACTAGAAAATTAAACTTAGTGATTCACTCATTAAATGAAAACAATGAAAATGTTCTCATCTGCTTAAAAACTTCCAGTCCCCAAAGCAATCCATCTTCTTATTTCATTAAAAATGCATCTTGACTTGCCATGACTGTCTCATTTAATTGGAAACCTGAAGTTGGAAAAAAAAACTTTGGTTCTTTACTCAATTGTATTTCCAGAATATGAATGAGGAATGGACTTCTTTAAGATGTCAGCCATGTATTTCTACAAGAACGTTTGTGATGCTCTGAAGAAATTAACCTAAATCTCAACAGTAAGAGAGTTTTAGAATACTGTATTCTTTTTCTCAAATCCTAAAAACAAATGTATTAACAAGTAATAAAACAAGAGCATTAAACTTTATTGTAGGTTTACATTTAGAGCTTTCAGCAATAGAAAGTCTTGAAAGTATGTAGAAAAATAAACTGGCATATTTAAAGTGAATAATACTTAGTTCTATTTTATGTGTTAGTAAGAATACTAGCACTTAAAACATAGACACCTAATCTGAGAATGCTTCAGTTCATTTTTCAGAAGATTTAAGAATAGAGGCCAGAAAAAAAGCATGAAGTACAGAATACCATGAGGACACAGAGGCTGAGGGCATTTTGAATCTAGAGATTTTACTGTTTCCCTAACACCTTCAATACTAGTCACAGTAGCACATTCCTGTTCAGTGTGAAGTTGCAACTCCCCTCCCATGTATTATGTCTAACTACCTGGAGACTGCCTGTGATGAAGTAGTTTTTAAATTCATCCTATATAGCAATATTCCAGTTTTGAAAAAGGTTCTCCTCATTTCTCTCTCCCCTTCAACTTTGAAATATTTTTGTTTCTATATGACTTTACAAAATTGTTTCGCTTTATTCTGATAGTTGCAGCCCTATTAAAGATTATGAGGCATTTGGGTTGCAACACTGCAGTTATGGGTACCAGTCTGAGGACAGACTCACGCTCCTGTGGACTCCACAGCCACAATAACATTAATTTAAAAAACATTTTGACTGAACTATAACTTCATGATTCTTCACCTCTTATACACTGAGTGACCCTGTTCAAGCCTCACTAATTAAGTGGCATTTTATCTCACATACAAACCAGATCACAGATGGCCAGGTCACCTGTAGCACTATCAACACAATCTGCTTTGAAAACATAACCCTCAGATTACGACTGTTATGGAATTTTACTATCCATGTCACACCACTAGATTTATTTGGCACTTGCAGTCATGACTTGTTCTTCCGGAGGAATTCCTCTATAATTGAGCATTAGCTATTGTACTATTAAAATACAGCGTTTCCGTAAATTTTAAACAGATAACAGCACTTTCTAGCAAGTGTTTTTTTTAGATACAAGTTTATTACCTAGGTACAGAAAAAAATTGGCTAGAAATGGGTTTCCTTTTCTAGTTTAAAAAAAAAAAAGGTTAACAGAAAACATCCTGCCATCGCTCCCAAAAGATTATTCTCCATCTACAAAATGAGAGAAGGCCATTTCTTAATTATTTTTAAAACATAATGTAATAATAAACAGTGATCCTACATATTTTTTCAAATGCAATCTTTGGTATATTTATTCTATAAGCATTGATCTTTTGTAAGTATTTGTATCTGTTTCTTTCATTTGTGGATGCTGGTTTTAGGTTCAACATTATTCACAGTGGCAATAGTCCAGCATCCTGGTAGAAATATGCAGTGGGCACAGATTGCTCTAGTTCCAGGCCTTACTCACATTTCAGATGAGGAGTGGGCCTGTGCAGTTGGGCTACTATTTTTCCACGAAAACACCAAGAGACTGCGATGAATAGGCTCCTTTCATTATTCTCTAAAGGAAGAGGAAGACTAAAAGGTTCAAGGCGAATTGTGTCCTCACATAAATGTCAGGACAAAGACAGACTCCCTGCAAAAACATTTTCTTTACAGTCTTGGCAAGTCCTACTCTAAGAAATACCCAGAATTGTGTTCATGATGTCAGGCATACTGTAGTGAGTACAAAGGATTAACGTTTTGTATCTCTCTGCTGATCTGCTCACCACTATGGGAAGCCAAAAAGGCAGATGTTAGCTTTCTGTAAGATTTCCCTAAAACATGATATGGAACTGTCACACTTCAGTTCTTGAGTTCAGGATGCTATTTGATCAGAAAGATTGGCAGTTAGACATCTATTGCAAACAATATTACTTACTAAAATCTTATTTCCATATAAATACGCATATTAAAAGCCATATGAATCTCATAAGATCATTAAGTGGGCATAGGATTTATTATGATTTTACTCTGTAGACTAATTCAGCCAATGTGGTAAAATTAGCTATAGTATTAACAAATTTAGCTTGCATTAATAGCACTATTTTTAAAGTATCAGATTAAAATGCTTATTTATAATACTGTACACTGAACCATAATCAGTGTAATATATGCCATGTGCTATTCTTTTACTGAAAGACATATTTAATGGTCAGCATACCATAAATATAATGTATCAGCCTAATAGACTATACAGAAATCATAAAATTAATCCACAGTTATGGATAAAACAAATGCAGAAGAAAAGGAATTCAATCTTGATTTTTTACAAAAATTCCAGATCTCAAAATAACTAACAACTATAGCCTGAACCAAAAACTACCATAGTGGCCAGCTACTTAATTTTAAAATGTTTGAAAATATTGCAAACAAAAGTTTTAAAATAAATAACTTTGTACCAAGAAATCTGGCAAATCAAGGGTTAAGTTCACAACTTGCCTGAAGAATAACATCAGGCTTAAAATTAAGGTTGCTGTGGCTAGTGTAAGGGAATAAATGGTGTACAGTAGGGCTACACTGTGGCTCATTTCGACCTTGTTAACGTTTCACATTCAAAGCAGCTGCCAATACAGCATTTACCTGAGTCAGACTTGTGGACTGCAATACTTTGGCTTCAGTTAACATTCCAAAGTTTTCTTTAGGGTAAATCACAGATACAGCCAATTTCTTCCTGAACTAAATATTATTCCCTGCATTTGGATTTAAATTGACAATACTTAGTAGCTACTCCCATTTTCTATTTCTTTTGGCAGAGTTTAATTCTGACTTTATTGTATTACTTCTGAACCACACAGTGCACATTTTCCACAACCATACAGGTTATAGAAACAATCTCTACTAAAGTTAAGAATAGTCCTGTAATCCTTTGAAACTTAGGGACAAATATGCATCTCTCCATTGAGTCAATATCTGGTGTACAGAACTTTCCTGTATCAGTGTCTGAAGTAACACAGAATACACACTTTTCCTGTTTTTCTATAATAAATCAATTTGATTAAGTCATTTTCAATTTGACTTCACTTCAGATATTCTGTCATCAAATTAACTCTCACAAACTAATAAAGATTGGGTCAACATTTGGATGCGACACCTTTAAGGAAATCTAACTTGCAAGAAGGAAATTTATCAGCTGCTTCTGGAGGAAGCATCTTTATCACTGAGTCAGAGAGGAACCAACTGCTTAGCATAACTTTAAAGGCAGCTCTTCTGTCACAGGCATCATCATTCAGTTGATGTGTAAAAACCATTTATAAATATTAACAATCATCTGGCATTTTTCAAAAGAACAGGAAAGTTAATCCTGTTTCCTGACCGAGCTCTGCCTTGCATAATTACATTCTGACTACCTAAGTTCCCCTGCAATTTCAGTTAATTACAGTATTATTCTTACTTCCTGCCCTAAAGTTATTTGTGTAGTAACTATATCCTACTAGAGTGGAAGATGAAGTAAGCTCTGTGAATTATTTTGATTAATGCGTAAAATGTTGTGCTATCCTCTCACACAAAAGACACTACATATTGGATATTATTCCCACCTGAAAAATGTGTGAACTTTTTCAGCACTTATATTGAAACTCAGTAGCGCACTTCTCAAGGGATGCTTGTATTACTTCACTATTAAATATAAAGCTGTATGTAAATAACAAATATTAATACAGCCATTTACTGAACATAAGCAGATGAAAAATGTTAGATATCTTTAAAGGGTTGTTCTTGTACAAATCCTACATAAAAACACATTCCTCTAGCACTTGCAAATGCCTTTTCCCTTGAAACAGAGTATAGGGCAGTTTTATCCAACTCTTCCAGTAAAAGCTATTGGTGCCAGTTTTACAGATTGAAAAATCATTTGACAGTTGTAAGATTTTGAAGCATAACTACTTGGGAGGTGACTAGAGTGCACTAGGGAGGGCTGCCCAAATCATATGGTGAGATTTCATCTAAGCTATATACAAAAAAACAGGATTTCTTAATGCCTCCTATAAAGAGAGTCCCTTGCTTCACCACTTTTGGTGCAAATTCTCACTTTGTAATTAATGGCAAAGCTTCTGCTGGCTTATATGGGACAGGACTTCATCCCTAAACTTTGTCATGTGGTAGCCATAAATCTATCCATCATAAATTTCCTCCCTTTACATTAGCCCCAGCCCATTCCTCCTAATCTCGCCCTGAACCTGTCCCACTTTCCTACATACCGCCCAGAACGCCTACCGTTTTCCACCACATTCCTCTGCTCTGTGCAGTCCTCCCCATGCTCTCCTCCACACCCCCCACTGCTCCCATACTCCCCTCAAACACCCAGATCCACCTTTTCTTCCTACTCAAATATACCCCACTTTGCCTGCCTCAGTCTCCTCCTTTGTACAGTTATTGTTGCAATACCTGAAATTTCTCTTAATGCTTCAGCTGCTGTAATCTAGACCATTTACATTTTTATTGTAAGTACAAATTCCATTCTCCCAGCTGCAGAAAAACAAAGTGAATGTGTCCTACAGGCAAAGAAATCAAAGGCAAAGAAAAACTATTTTAGATCTCAAAATCCACACCGCGAATATTGCACCAGGCTTGAGACACATGATAATATCCCCAAGAGCTGGCAACACCAGCAACACTCTGATACAGTCAACACTCTGATAAGCCACCACAATGTGCTTGAAAAACAACTAGTTTTATTAGCAAATCTGAATAACATGTTTTGCCACTCCCTCTCTCTCCACTGTCCCCTGCCTCCCACCCGCAGAAGGAAAGAGCGCAGCGAGTGGGAAGAGCGTGTGAGCGGCAGGTCAGGACCTTCCTGCCGCTGCGGCCACTCTGCGATGCCCACTAAGGCTACAGCAAAGGCCAGAGGAAAACCTTCAGCCTCCACTGGGTTATTCAACCTTGAACTGAAAGAGATTTTCCCAGGGCCTGGCAACCTGTTCTCCCCTTCTGCTCGCGGGGAGCAGCAGCTGCCTCGGCAGCAGGGACGAACTCCCAGAAGCTCCATGGGAAGACTGTATCACTCCTAAAATCACTTTTTCTTTGTGGGTCATTTTTCACCCCTCTTCCTTGCCCCTCTTCTTAACTACTTCCCTTCCCTCTCTGTATTCAAAGACTTGTGACAGCACATGATACCTTCACGCTTTCTTTATATCTTTTCTCTTCTTCCTGTGTCCTGAGCATGTGACACTTCACAGCAGCGTTAGGAGGATTACACTGAAGCAGAAGCAAGCCATGTCTATATGCTTGCGAAGGCACCCTACAGAGCTTATTTGTTCTCATACACAATTGGGAAGAAATGAGTGAGTTAGTGAAGAATTTTGGGCAGGACAGCCTGTGCCTTTGAGGCATGGATTTCTGGAAGTTCTTATTTTAATTTTTCTAAGGAGCAAGAGACTGGACTTCTGCAACTGTAAGTTTATTATGTTTTCTAATGTGTCCACCCTGACAGAATGGGAATACACACACACACACACACACACACACAAACACACACACACACACACACACACACACACACACACACAAAAAACCCCTACATAAACACACACACACAAAAAAAACCTTGAAGGCTGTTTCCAGTTAAGATTACAGGCCATGCCAGTTAAGGGAGTTTGCAGTGCTGGAACATGCTGCAGAACTGCCTGTCCAGGAGAAGGCTCAACCCATGGTGTGTTTAAAAGTTAGAAAAAGTTCCACTTTCAACATGCTTGTTTTGGAGCCTCTAAAGGAGCGGGGAGTTCATAGAAAGGAGTTCATCACCTCCCATGCTCTGCGGCTTCCTATGCAGGCTCAAGCCCTCGCCCATCTCTCTGGGGCCCTGCAGGCCATGGGAGCTCTTTAGCCCTGGGAGGCAGAAAGAGATCTGGCCAGCAACAACAGCTACACGCTGGAAGGGGCCTCCTCTGCCTCACTGCTAGCAAGACCCTCTTATCCCTAATCAGCAGCAGAAAATCCCTTCCACATTAAGTACAATTATAGGTGAAAATTGACTGCCAATTTTTGAAAATCTGTCCCTTTAAGTTTTAAGGGAGCTAGTTTCCTTTTCAATTTTTAAATATATCTCACTCATATGGGAATAATACACAATCAAATCCAATATTTTTCCTACTGCCTAGCAGCTAAGTTATTTACTTGACTTTAACAAGACTTTTCTTTCCTCTTCCCAAGTTTGCGAGCAAGCACAAGCTGAGATGAGCTGTGCTGCTGTATGAGCAAGGAGCCACTTCCAACAGTTTTTTTGAAAAGAAGCAAATCTGTATGTTAGGTGGGAAAGGGAGAGACTGAGCGTAGGCGGGTAGAAGAGGGGAAAAAGTCAAGGTTTAAATTTTTGTTGTTGTAAATAAATGGCTTGAAACATGGGAACAGAAAATAGGAAACTTTCAAAGACTTGACACACCTATTTCCTACGGCTGGAAAATTAAGACAGCTCCATAAGCTGTATCTCCCCTAAATTAAAAACAATGCACAAAGGGTGTTAAGTTAGCCTTACAGACATAATGGCTATTAAAAAAAAMCCACTTGTATGCTGTGCAAATTTGTAAGTGCAACCTGCATCTGTTCTTAAGATGCTACACTAAAGGCAAAACATAAAAGTTTTACTCTGAAACACCCTTTTTTCAGAATTATAGAGATAAAAAGTTTGCATGTTTACTATTTACAACTTCCTTTTCAGAAGACACAGGTAGAGCATTCATGCCTTCCAAAAATGTAACCTTATACATCTGGCCAAAAAACATCTGGATATTTATCTTCACTCATCATTTCCTTCAGTAAGTCCAAAAACTGTCAGTTATTTCAGCTGAGACTCAACCCAAGGGAATACAAAAAAAGTTACATCCTTCTTTTGTCCAGGTTTTATAAACTGTTTTTTACCTTCTTCCCTGGGATATCAGTAAGTATAAAAATAAGCAGTCTGGATTCCTTTGACTGTGGTTTTTAGTCTGTGAATTTGTACTTCTGTAGCCACAGGGAGCATACATATGCAATTGTATTTATTACATGGTCACATCTGCAATGCATGCAAAATCTCCTACATCCTAAAACAGGCTTTTTATTTTAAGTGTCACATACTTTACAAAAAATAGAGTAAAATCAAGAAGAATCTACTCAAATCCTAGGTAAGAATACAGCTTAATTTGTGAATAAATAGCAAATCTCATGCCAATGAAAAGTTAAGATTCAGGATAGTCACAAAACAAGAAATATTAATTTACCAATAAAAAACATGAACTTGTCTTGTATAAATGTTATAACTGAGGAATGGAAGCACTGTCTTTTGATAGGAACAGTGACCTGAATTTTTTCCCTTGCTCTGCCACTGCAGCCTCTTCATCTGCCTGTACCTTTGTTCCCCATCTTACGCAGGGGCATAACGATACTCACCATTGCAAAACACTTTGCAGTTTAATCATGGAAAAGAAACCACTATATGATAGTCAAATGTTATTACCAAATACAAATATTTAACAAAGGAAAATGTTGGCCACTCATTTCACAATTCATCTTTCAATTATGAGTTTAGTTTTTCTTACCATTCACTAATTTAAAGTTAGTGCTCACTTCAAGTTTCCCAAAACACCAAATTATCAGGTTAAAATTGCTTCCCAAAATCTTTTGGACAAGAAATAAAGAATTCAGGCTACATGATGATTTTTTTGAAGCCTGTTGTATATTTGCAGTTGCTCTCACTTTTTGTATGCTATTTTTCTGAACCATGTTCATGCATTCCAACTTAATTCTACTTGGAGAAGCAGAAGTGCTTTTAAAAGATTCTGAGATCTTAACTTAAAATTATGGTCATATTTAAACATAAAAGAGCAAAAAGAAGTATTACAGCTTCCTAAAATTCTATCACTGAAACTGAATTTCTGTAAGTTAATATGAATCTGTATGCTATCGGCACTTTGCACACTGGCCATTGCCCCATAGGAATGTTGCAAAGTGTTCAAAACTCAGATTCAGGTACCCATGATACATGGGAAACTGTTAATGATATAACAAGGTTATACTTAATGTGCATTTGTCCATAACATGGTGTTTTAGATATATATTTCAATTTTAAATCAACAAACAAAATATATGTGTTTCAACATCAACACAATATTTATACTGATAATTTAAAAGTCTTCACTTTAGGATGAGTGGATAAAAGAGATCAGGAAAACAGCAAAGCTTCAAATGGAGAGAAAGACTCGACAGTTGCCTTTGACAGGTTTGCTTGTTCCTGCTTGACATCTCTCTCCTAGTCAACTAACAATTCAGAAACAGTTCCACTTGTGGGGTTTTTTGTTTTTGTTTTAAACCATAAGGCACTTTCCAGTCAAAAGTGTATTAACCTAGAAGACAATTCTGGCTGAAAAATTCCTTTTATTTTTATTTCTGTAACACACTATCAGTTACATTATTGAAAAAACATAGTATTTTATTTTTATGACTACAAAATATTTAGGAACTCAGCATCTGCATGTGTTAATAGTGACTATAATTTAAAAGGAAATAAAAGAAAACATAAAAGCATGTCAAATATATGATGCACATATGAAATATATACTTTCCTTAGACTACTGTGCTGTAAAATCAAAAATAATCAAACTTTTTTCTGTCTCAGTTTAACAGGTCAGTTTCACAGCTGATGAACAGCATGAGGTCATTGATTTCTGAAATGATTCCTTGTGAAAGCATGTTACATGCCATAGTGTTACTTCAATCTGAGACTCTGCATCCCTTTTTGTACTTATAAGAGTTTGCCATTACTGAACTTACAACTATAAAATGGAGAACTACAATGATATCTGTGGTATACATTCATGTAGGAGAAAAGAATTCTCCTTATTTTATTACAGCTAGAAGTGACGACGAAAAATCTCACCTTTATTCTACAACCTCAGGTTGCTATGGTGTCTTAAATAATGTTCCCTCCACTGTATTGATAATCTGCAAAGTGACTGCCACTTACATTTCTATATGAGCAGTGCTGAACAGGATGGTGTTTTATCAGAAAAGAAGTTTGTTGAGTTTCTGGAAAGTTAAAAAGCTACCTAGAATCACAAGAGAGCAAGACCTCAGTCCTCCCTTCTGGACCCTACAAAACCTTGTCTTTTCCCACACATGCATATCAATATGATTTGTTTATTCATGATTTTTGGTTGCCAGCAACAGCAACAGATTCTCAGAATAGCTCAGTTTCCATTTAGTCATCAAAATAAGTAGCCCAGAGCTCAATATGCAGTGTTCAAAATCTAGTGCTTTGCAAAAAGCTAACCATGAATGCCACAGTAAGAGCTGAGTGATTCTTACTTCAGGTATCAGTCCTTCATACAGCTTTATATATGAGAACACTGTCAAATCTTCTTCCAACGGGATGTTTATGTTCTATTTACAGTATGACTTGACTTTTAAGATTAAACAAGTAATTCTACTTTAAGAATATTTAACTTTGATTAATTTATTTAGCTTTGACAATTATTAATTCTTGAGAAAATATAATTGAGAATTATTGTAGGTTATTTAAATACACTTGGTTGGAAGAAGAGCCATAAAGTGATCCCAGAAAATGATTTAATGATAATTTTAGCTATTAAAAAGAGAAAAAATTTTAAAAAGCTTGTTAGTCATTTTTATTCAGTTACATCTTCCAACAGCATACTCTCAATTTAGATAGAGTGTGATGTGGAAAGATTGCCATTCCTGTACTCAAAAGGCATTTTTGGCAGTTTAAATACTTTAATTAAGGCAATAAAGATGCACTGAAGGAAACATACATGTAAAGAACATTGTCCAGATACAACAATGTTTTGTCTGCTCCAAACACATTTTAAATGTTAATTGCCAACCTTGAAATGTATAATAAAGTATTTTAAATGGTAATGGCCTCACTAGATTTTTAGCAAGCAATGAAAACTATTACAGACATCCAGCTTCTAGAAATCTGAGTAATATCCTAAAAGGAACAGCTTGCTGTTTGGGGGCTGGGATGGAATGCACTTTTAGTCTGTTTTAAAAAGGTCACTTTAGATTTCTTATTCATAGTTTAAAAAAAAAAAAAAACCTTTTCAAATTTGCAAGTAATCATGAGCCTATTCTTTGTAAGGAGTGCACATCAGWCAATAAAACTGAGGGTGCAATTAGCACCGGGCAAATCGTTTTTTTCGTTCTTTTTTTTTTAGCTAATTCTGAAATGATATAGGACAAACTGTACACATGTGAAAATATTTCAGTCAGTCACATAAGCTGATACCTAAGAACATCACAAAACTTCTCTCTGCACATACATGCATATAATACACGTATACGGATGGATACACACTGGAAAACTGTATTTAAAATGCAAGAAATTTTGATTGAAAAGCACGTCTCATTGAAAGAAAATGAAACAACAATATTTCCAAAAGTGCCGGAGTTCACTCTCATCTCATCAATCTCATCATTATTAACCCGGAAAATATCTAACTCGTGAATATGTCTTTGGTCCTATACTCCAGAAATGGCAGTTTTTGGTGGTGTCCTGCTAAAAAACAGAAACATCTGCCCAAGCAGGCCAGAGCTGCCCATGTCCCCAGGTGGAGCACGGGGTCCAAGCATCTGTCCCCAGCTCCCCAGCCGCATGGTGACACATGAGCCCCGAGAGCCACCTGACCTTTCCTCAGACGTAGACCGGGAAGAGCAACACACGCTCACTGCACAGGGGTGCTCCAAAGCTAAAATCTGCACAGTTTGAAATGCATTTTAAAGAAAATTTCAAAAGAGTCACCTAAAATTGCACAGTACTAGAGGTCTCCATACTGCCTGTAAGCTGAAGTGCTGCTTCAGAGCAGTGAAGCTAAGAGATAGTATTCTGCRCATTTCTCTCTCCATGCTAAAACTATACAGACTGACAAACAGAGCAATAATGACCAGGCAATTTTTACTAGCACAGCAGGAGAAAAACAACTTTTTTTGTGTCAGAAAAAGCTCAAGCATCTCAATAGGCCATCTGTTTTAACAATGTCTTTTACTGTGCTAAGCCTCTGCTTCTACTTTAAATCTTAGTGACAAAAAATTGTTACTGCTGCTGCTGGTTGATGAGTTATATGATGTGTGCTTTTACTCCAAATCTAATTCCTTACAATCACATTTTCATATCACAAATTAAAACCTGTTGTTACATTTGGTCTCTCTTATTGTTGATCTGCCGATTCCAGCAGATTGGTAAAACATGGAAGGGACATAAAAATGAGCCTTCCCACCCTGGGAACATTGCTCCAGCCTAGGGCAAAGCCCTCTAGCAAGACACTGCTCAAAGCTGGCTCCCAGTCACTGACGGCTGTTCAGAAACAGAAAGCTAGCATCTCCAACATCCCGGGAACCGGGTTAGGAAAGAACTGCATTTAAAATGAGGCCTGGATCAAGGGATTTGAGAGCATTTTGTTCAGGAAATAGATATTATTGGGGGGGTTTTACAATTCTGTCTAATTTGGTAAGAAGCCTTTAGCTGAAATAAGTAACATAGTTTAAAATTAGATCGAGGGAAACAAGACTATATATTCTCAGGTGTGTTTTTACTTATTTTGGTAACATAGGTTTCTAGCATAAAATATATATTGAAAGATGGAGACAGAAACAAAAAAGGAAGAAGGAAGAAAGATGTAGCTGGGCTAGATTTCCTTGAACAATTAGCTAAACTTCCAAACATATAGTCTCTCTCTCCAGCTCATGAAGTCACCTATTTGAAAGGTGGTTTGATGGTAAACCATCTGCACAATATTTGAGAAGCCAAATAGCACGTTAGAACCATTTCAAACGCTAAAAATAAAATCTCCAAACTATTCCAAAATAACTTGTTTCCCACACTCACTAACTACAAAAAGGTTCATTTCCAGATCTGGATAATTCACATTTTACTCCATGTTCTGTACTACCTTAAGAAATACAAGTGTTATGCACCATTTCATTGGTTTTCAACAACACACTTGGAGAAGTATGTCAAACTGTTTCTCTGCACAGTGAGTTAGATGCTTTCATACTCATGTCTCCACTCTGAGAACAAAAAGAGGGTTTTTTTCCTTTTAAAATACACGTGCACAGACTAAAGGGCAGCACTAGCCAAGGTTATGAATGTGTGAAGTCAGACTTTTTGAATGGTCAACCCACGCTAATTTATAGCGAACTTTCTTCTCCCACTTCATCCTATAAGATATTGTTTTTAAGTTGTTCATGCTCAATGACACCTCCATCAGGCTAGTTTACTAGTCAGGAGCATGAACATAATCACAACAGCCATGTGCACAACATATTAGTGTCCTCATTACAACCACTTATGCAACGTGCACACTGTGTAAACTTCCTAGGGATGTCAGAAGCAACAATTTAACAAATGATGTTTTCAATTCAATTCAAGCTTCAGAAAGTTTAGGTTTTACCACCTTAAAGAAAAGTTTAGATGAAAAAGAACAGATATTTCCCCCGTGGTTTTAAAAATTTAAGGCTATTTATTTTACACTTTCTGATGCTTTATCGTAAAAGCATGTGTCACCTTGCTTTTGTGCAAGCAGATCCAGAGGTTCTTCCCTATCTGTGCATCTGGGGACAACTCCAGACACTGCAGATAGGAAAAAGATGAGATTCTACCCTTCAAACACCCATAGGTACCCATAGTTAACACATATCTATACAGAGAGGMTTGACAAAGCCAATGCATTATGTAAGCCCTCAAAGCAAGATTTGAGAGACACTTAAGAGGAGAGTTAACCTTGTGCTGGCCCCCTTCCCAGCCATAAGAAAAGGAGACTAACAAGGATAATGGAGGAATATGGTTTCTTTTTCATTTTGTACTGGGGAGCTTGCTAGATCTCTTGATGGGGGGAGCTTGAGAAAAGATAAACAGTACTAAGAGGAGATGGAATTACTACCTGATTTTGCTATAAAAATGGTGTCATTACTGTGTTAGCTCACACTTTAACAAATACATATTTCATGATATTTAAGATGAAAGATACATTGTCTCTGCCATGAACAAAAAAAGACTGCTTTTAAACCCATATCAAGTCCTAACTCATAACAACCATAGAGATCCATCTCTCCCAGTATCCACCTGCACTGTGGCAAAGAGAAACAATTACCAGATATTTACAGAAGGACCACAAGAACCATGGTAAGTGTACAGTGACTTTTTTCCTCCTGCCCCCCTTCCATCATCCAACAGTAAGCATCTTATGTCCCATTGGATTAGATGTTGAATCCAGATCATCAAGCTAATTCTTCACCTGTACCAATGAGGCATGTTCTGCCCTCTACTACGTCACATTCCAACTTCAGACCATGTCCTAGTGTGGTTCTAAAGAGGTAAAAATCAGTGGCCCATCACTTGTCATGCAGTCCAACCTACTGGTGGATTTGTTATTACCAGCATTATAAATAAACTCTAGCACATCGATCACATATTTAAAAAATCTACTAATCAACTGTAAAACTCTTCTGGACCACCAGAAATAAAAATTAAGCAAAAACTTCTAGATTTCCTCTCATTTCTGTCTTCTAAGCTCTGCACAATACAGAGATTTTCCAGAAACTCACATACCAGCTCGCAGCTTCTAAAGTAAAACAGGAAGGGCGTTGTGATATCTGCATGTGCCACAACAAATTTAACAACTTAAATGAGTCACCCACCCCCAAATCTGGGCATTATTCTTGTCAGCGTACAAGGAACCACAGTCCTTCAAACAACAGGAACGTATTATTAACAGTAACACCCTGAAAACTGTATGAGCAGGCTACCACATTTTTACGGGATCCTAGACAACTCTGTGTCAGGAAGCCTCATTGCAGCAGAGGTAGTTTTAAGGTGAACGTTTTTTGACCAAAATACACATTTTATTGTCAGAAGGAATGGCAATGACAACATTTTAGTTTGTTAAGACTGACTGTAGTCTTCTATAAAATTAGTGTAAATTTAGGTTTAGTGTAGCTTATTTACACTGGAGTCAAAAGACAGGGGATGAATCATAATCACATGAGCTCTATTTATTTTCAGTTCATGTTATGTTGTCTGCAGGTATTAGACTAGAATCAATCAGAAGACAGAACAGAAAATATGACAACCAGCTATTGCTTTTGCTATTTTTGTGAGGCAAGCAGAGTCAGCATTTTAATATCCTGCACTCCCAAGCCTGTTTAAATAATAAGAAAAAACAACAACTGACAGAATGGCAAAAAAATGCTTTCTCTAAAATTCACAAAAAGAGAACATTTTTCTCTTAATCACTGGGTATCAATTCCCTTTGCAATCAACACAGTCTGTGACAAGAAAAAGAGCAGAACTTCATTCAGTCACTTGACAGTTCCCAAAGTTTTCTGTCTTTCACTGGGTTAGAATTAAATCTGTTTCACGTTGGATAATCAATATAGAACTGAATTGCTAGTCATGGAACAGCAGCAGTTTCCCACATGCAAGGACAAGCTGAAAAAAAAACCCACCCCAAACCAAAAAAGTAGAGCCTTTGGTATGTAGGAGAACATTGGCATTCATTGTATTTCAAGGGGAATACACTTTTGCTGGGGAGGGGGGACTGGGACTTGCATTCCTGACCATGTTCCCAATAGCAAAAATTAGACATCACTTTTACTGTAATGAATTTCCCACGATTCTAGAATAATCCTTTAAATCCAAAATTATTTCAATATACTATCAACTCTTAACATAAAACCCACTTAACTCCTTTCTGAGGCGCTGACTTCAGAAAACATAAAATGCAGATGAAAGAAGAACTTCAAAGGCAGGAATGGGTCAGATAAATAGGTGTATTATATTAATATATATAAATATATAATATAAATATAATAATATTAAATATAATAAATATATAATAATAAATATATAAAAATATATAATATAAATATAATAATATTATATATATAAATATATATAGTATATATAAAATAAATAGGTAGCATGACTATTTGATTCCAATGCGTCCTCCAAAAATGCGACTGGTGAATGTAGATGCTGAAGAGACTTTTGGCCCTGCTGTCTTTAACAAGCTTGCAAGCTCAGATTCAGCTTCCAATGAAATAATGAACACAGCATTACACTAGTGTCCAAAGTGATAACGTATTAGGACTATTACTGCAGACTGTGTATACACTAGCAAGGAATAGGCCTGTTTTTTACTCTTGCCCATTCCAGTCACTTTAACAGCATATATCGTGACACACTACCTGCCCCAATTCATCTATACAAGGATCACTCTGGTTCCTTATACAAGAATGAATTAACTGTTCCTTTGCACAGTCCCAGAAAATCCTCTTTCTCATGAATATACTATACAGTAATGTACAGTTCTGTGCTATCAAATCTGGCTTAAGTTGTTCCCATCCTTGACCACTGGGCAGTTTTTGCTTCATATCTAAGTTGACCCCATGATTACTGACTGGTATGGATTAGTTTTGTTAAAAAAAAAAAATACTAACATGGATCATCTCAGTGGTCTTATGTCCACAGCCACCTCACAGCACGTTTTTTTCAGAACTGAATGGGTGGTGAATGGCAGCACAGGGTAGGAAAGATGGCCAGAAACTTTGTAAGCCAGCTCTGCTGCTTAAGAAATTGTTCTGTTAAACTACAACAAGAGACGCTTGCTAGGAGGCAGAAGCAATGCAAGTCACAGGTAAAAACGGGCAGGCCATAGCTAAGAGAAATCCAAAATTTTCATCTCCTGCTATATAGAATTTTTAGAAGTTAGCAAAACTTGCAATTCTTGGAACTCTTAAAAAGAAATCCTCTTCAGCATCATCAGTTGAGACATTTTGCCACAGGCCTGAGGCACAGCCATTTGAGGGAAAAAGCTTAAACGATTTTTCAGGGTTTCTGGTTTGTCTTCTGACCCTTCAGAAGCTGGTGTTGGCCATATGGTCAGTCCTGTGCAGTGGGAGAGTCTGAAGGAAGCTCAAAGACTATTGCTCCAGGACATGCCTGATGCAGTAAGAGATGGTTTATTTCTCATCCACCATAAAGACACCCAGAATTATTAAGAGACGCATCGTTAACTTAAAATTTTATGTAGCGGCTGGGGAATCTGCCTAGGATTTACTTATCAGTGCAGGTCTATTTTACGAACTCGGTACATAACTCAAACCATCAGTTCATATTGGCTCAGGCCCGTGCTGACAGGGACCGTGTCACGTATCACAGCCGGCGGCTGGAAGCAGCCAGCGGACAATCAGCGCGAGCCGCAAACACGGACCGGCTCTGACCTGGCAGAACAATGCGGCTGCCGCGGAGGTTGGCCAAGCCGAAGGAAACCGCTTGCTCCCCAGGTTGTCGGAGGGGAGGGACACTTAAGCAATGGAAATTCCCCAGCATTAAGGGAGAACAAAAGACGAGGTGTTGGAAGCTGCTGTTAAAGACAGACCGGCTCTCTAAACCTGTCGGCTGCCAAACCTGGACAGCTCGCTCCAGAGAGCCCAAAACTAAAGGAGAGGGGGGTCCCCAAAGCCACCGATCCCCAGGGTGCTCTCACGGATGCAAACCCCCGTAAGCGCGTACTAAAAACCGCTCGAGCCGACAGGTTTTTACAGCCCTGGCGTCAAGCGGCAGCTCCGAGCCCAGCAGAGCAGGTCCCTGGGGCGCCCGACCGCCTCGGCGGGGGCGCGCACCCTGGGCAGCGCCCGGGGCCCGGTTTCCGCCCGACCCGGGGCTATTTCTGCGCGGTTCTGCAAGTCCCCAGCTTCCCTCTTCTGATTAAAAGGTGTGGCTGGTTAAGAAATCAGTTTGCAGAGCCCGCGAATTCCTCACAGCGGCTGTCATGTGTCTGCACAGCGAGAGGAGCGGAGGCTCCGGCGGGCCGGGGCGCCGGGAGGGGCTGCCCCGGCAGCGGCGCTGCCCCCCGCGGGAGCCGCCATCCCACKCTCCGGCGGGAGCAATGCCGCCAGGCTGCTGCACCCGGAGAGCGAGCCTGAGGAGTAACCCACACGCGCCAGGTTAAAGTATCTGTTCCAAATCCCTCAAACCCACACATATCCTTCCCTGAAAAACGGAAATAAAACCTGTTATTTTACAGCTTACTTTCTTTAGTAGTACAGCCATAACGAGTGATTTTACTGAAACAAAGGGAAAAGTTACACTGATTTATAAATTCATTAAAACGCCAGGAGAAAAAGCAGTGGTTAACACAGTACTCCCATTGACTGCCATGGGTTTTGGTTCAGGCCCAGAAAAGTGCTGGAATAAGTGGTGTAACATTTTATTTTCTAACCTTTTAGTGGCTACTGCAAACAATGGAAAATACAAGCACATACCTAGAATAACTCTATCCTTTGAAAAATGAGCTCACACCTAAAAATACTTCCTCTTGTTGCTGTATAACTACGGTTTATGATAATAGCTATTGCACACATATAGCGAAGAGGAAAAAATAGCTTCCCAAGTACTGGGTAAAAAATTGATATTGTATATTAGAGTTTCTTCTACAGAAGAAACATTTCAAGCTGTAACAATTCAGATTATTTATTCAAATAGCAGGAATGAACAACCCAAGTAACGGACAGACAGCATGGAACAAAGTATTAATCAGCCAGGAGTCTGCTTTATCAAATTATTGCTTGGAGACAGGAAAAGCAATATTATGATGATTCTTTGTAACAAAAATTATGTCAAGTATTAATAAACAACTTTAAAATGTATCTGAATTTTAGTTTTTCAGTTTGAAACAATTACCGCTATTATTTACATCCCCACACATAAGCCCACACAGCTTGAGCTTCCTGGGCTATACATGTGCTATTAATTTTTAACTTTATTCTACGATCCAAGCCTGAATTTCACCAGCCCCTGTCACTTTCTAGCACAAAAGTTTTATACACTTGTACTAGAGATTGTGACTGTGTTCCAGGGCCCTGACTTATCAAAGTGAAAAGTTATTTTTCAGGAGTTTGTACTTTACTTTTTAAAAGTATCATCTCCTGCATTAGACTTTGGTTAGCAAATTCTGACGCAGTAGAGTTTCGCAGCTGTTTTGCTGTGATATTGATTTCATCATTGCTTGACCAGAGAACAGACTGCTGTATCTATTTAGAGTAATTTTCTATAATGTTGCATCAGGTCCCCACTGAGTAGCACAGACCTAGGAGTAAGCAGCATTTCTGTAACCTCAAAAAGAGTAAATTTACATTTACTGAACAGTTCAACACTGACCTTAAGACAAGAACAGCATTTTGCAATGCAATTTCCTCAACTTCATTATACAGAGAGTGAATTTTTTAGATTTTAAATCTAAAAATGCTAGCATGATTCATTTCAAAGTGTGCAACCCCAAAACTGCTCTCAAAATACAGAAGAGGAGGTCAGAGTGAATTTAATGCTGCTGTAGGAACAGAACTGCGTGTAATTGCTGTGGAGAGCGCGGGGCTGATCCTGCTCCCTTCCTTCAGTGGGAGTTTTACCACTGAACTCGGGGAAAGCACATCCAGGTTAGGGATTTTCAAACAGGGCTTTAAGACAACTGTTCTGATTGCCAAATGTGGGAATATCCTCCAGGTTCGGCCCAGTTTCCATCCGGATGAGGCAGCGCTGCGAGTGCTGCTGCTTGCGGAGCGCGCGCCCACGCAGGGTGTTGGGCCACTGGGGGTTGCTGCCCCCTCTCCCTCCCCCCTCCGCGCTCATTGTTCCAGCGCCCCTGTGCTTCCTCGCCCACCTCCCGCCCCATTGTTGTGCTCCGCACCCACCCACCATTGTTCTCCCACACACACTCGCACGGCTCCCATCCGCAATCAGCACCACTCCTCACTCCCACTCGCTCCAGCGAGCTGCTCACCTACCTCCATCTATTCCCCCGACCTAGCTGCGTCAAAACGTTTTCCCTTCGAAAACGCCTTACCTAAACTAGCGTTACTAGATGTTACAGACAGGCTGTCGCGAGCTGCGGGTGCTCTGCCTTGAGATGGGTGCCCTGCCTTGAGATGTCCAATCCAAAATCTTTCAAATAATACTGTTCCTATTCCACCACAATGGACTTTAGATCAGCCCCAAAATTAGGACTGATGCAACGTGTTATTACATTTTCAAGTAGAATTCAACAGGCTAGAGCAAATAAATATTACAGAAAACTAAGAAAAGGGATGGATAGACAGAGGGATCAACATTATTATATGTTCATAAAATATATGTACAGAAATAAGCGGTATGATTTCTATGACCTCCATTGTTACCACAAATAAAAGCTGAATTCCTTCTAAACTGCACTTTTTTTCTCTTTCATGTATAAGAGCAGATAGGGTTAAAAATGTACTTCTAAAAAATAAAAAATACAAGGATCACATTTATAATCTAGTGTTAATTGCAGACAGGATTTCTAAAATAGCTCATATGTACATATGAGCTATAGAAACATTTTTATTCATATACAAATTGGACAGTGATTGAATGTTTAAAAAGACTTTTTTAAACATACAGTAAAATACAAAGTTAGCCAGCTGTCCTATCATTATTTTGGCCACTTGGCTTATTATTCCCATTTTGTACATACGTCTGTTTCTTTTGAAATAGTTATCTGTACTGATTATATTTTTCATATAGGCATACAGGGATCTAATCCTACTCCAGGAGCTCTTAGAATGGCCAACAGCAAAGAGAGTGAAGCTACTTTGAAAGTCAACCTGGTGCAACACTTGATTCGTAATATTAAGAGTGACCCTTCAAACACATAATACCTACACGATGTTTATGTACTCCCTCTTTTTTCCTGTGATACTTAACTTTCACTGGGGCACTACTCTCAAAATAATATCCCCCCTTTTCTTAAAATCATACTTATTACGCAAAAAGTAGGATGATTAAGCTGTTCTTCATGCTCAAAGCACAAGTGAATCTTTGCTAATCCTTGGGAACAGAGCAGCTATGTATGCATAAAGTAGCTTATGTATATAAATAAAATTAATACCTCTTTTTATTCATTAGTAATTAATATATGTTGTATTTTAACATGGAAAAAAAAAATCTCTAAGTCTTACCATGGCTTATGCGATGAAACCAGTAGTATGCGAAGTCCACTCCCAGGAATGTCAAATACCATGTACACGGTGAATGCCAGTGCAGTTCAAAGAGTCTGTAGTTATCCCATACATAGACATAACTAATTAAGTCGAGGCTTCTGAATAAAACACTGAAATAGAGAGCCAAAAGCTTTCTTAATAATTTTGACAAGTTTAATTACAGAACTATTTTGTTATATATTTAGCTTTTATCAGATTGATACTATTTCATAACTCATAAAAAGAGTGTGCAAGTTCTGCAATCTTTGTCAAGTAATACTACCATTGACTTCAGTAGTACTTTTGCTTAAGGTCTGCGAGGATTTTAATATTAGCCTTCATCCATTCATCTCCTGTGTCTTGGTATTAAGCACTCCAAAACTCTTAAGCACTCCAAAACTCTTAAGCACTCTGGTGCTGTGCAGGCACTTTTTTCACAAGTCTGGAAGAAATCCATCCTTGCTAATTTGCAACTTAGAAGTAACTGAACTGCAGCGGTAATTATTGTCATTCAAACATTAATGTATGATATTAAAAGTCCTTGACTATTTCCATTGTAAATAGGATGTAGGCAGATAAAGGATTGAGGGTGAATAAGACTGTGGAAAGGTGCCCCCAGGTTGCAGACTGATGGGTGTTCAAACTGTCATTGTCACAGGAAAGAGTAGCCCAGGGCCTGATCTGCAGCAGCCTCTGCATACCCCTCCTGTCACCCCCTCTGCTGTGCTGGTGGAAGTGCCTGTGGGACTGTAGTGAACTCGACTAGGGTATGCCCTGAAAAACAGCAAGCAGAAGGAAGGTAGGGAAAAGACACTAACAGTAAGAAAGTCAAATACATATACTTTTTTTTTTTGATATAGCAATGGATTAGATGCACATCAAATTAGGGTCTAAGAATCAAAAATAAGGTTACCATTAGCACTATCAGCCACACACAGAGAAGCCTAATCTAATTCTGAGAGGTTTTGCTGCTGTTATTATCTCTTTCAGGAAAAACAAAAAACAAAATAACAGAAACAAAAAAATGCTTTTATGAGCAGAGCAATACCTTTGTGCAAAGTTGTGGCAGATTTTGGAAATGCATAAATGAAATTCATGTTTGGAGGAAAAATCAGGTGTGCAGACTCAGGGAACTTTAAGCGCAGATTGCAAATAGCTTATCTGCAGAATACTCGTTGAACAGAGGTGTTAATAAACCACACATAGGTACCACACTTTTGCAAAACCTCAGCTGAAACACTGTCAATGACTCTTTGGCTTTAGTCTCTCCTGGAATTTCACCTTACAACGTGATACTAGCTAGAGAAGTTTCCATGTGTCTCTCTGTCCATGTCTGCTCATTTATATCAGTGCCACACCTCAATGGTGTTTCTTCCCGAACCCTGCCATTTTTTTCTTATTTAAACTGGGTTATTTTTAATCTGGATGATTTCAGTGACCTAGCTTACAGTGGTGCCCCACAAACACTTGAGTCTGCAAAACTGAAAAGAGGACATATTACATCCCTTCTCCTCCAAAGCCTTGTTTCACACTCTTGGGAAACCTCCTATACACCTACTGGTCACGCAGAATTGCTTTACACATCCCTGAAAGCAGCATGGGTATGGTAAATGAGTACTTTGGTCTTTTGGGGCAGCTGCACTGAAACACGAGAGAACCTCAGAACTTCAGCTGCTGTAGCTTGTATACCCTGCTACATAACGACTGGATGCAGCTTCTCTGTGCTTAAGTCTTTTTGCAGAGATGCATCGAGAAGGTTCATACTTCTGGCATTAGCACCTGTTCCCATAACAGTATTCTGAATAAGACTAGAAGGAAACATCTTGAGTTTCTGTACTGTTAGCTTCTCTATTAATGAGGAACAAAGTCAGCTGAAAATCTCAAGCTCCCACTACTAGTCTGCAGGCAGAGAAGCATCACATCCACTGTTTTATCCTGAGAAGCTGAAGCTTCACACAAAGGGCTTGCTCTCCACAGCCAGCTGCCACATCTTACCTGCAACTAATTCCTACCTTTACTACAGTCACCCTGATTTTTCTCTGGGACAAAACCAAAACACAACAAGAAGCACGTGCTTCCATTTTGACAACTGGTACAATCAGAATTTCTCTCAAGCAGCAGTGACAGGTGTATCTGCCACTTCAAAAACAACTTAGCCTTGCCCAGAAGTTGGACCATACACACCTGGAACATGTTCAATTTTCATAAAAGCTGTGTTCTATAAATATTTTTAAAGAAGATTATATGTGTCCAACCAGATTTTTGCAATTCACCTCACGAGGCATCTGTGAAGTTTAGTATAAATTCTCAATTGCTTTCACAACAGGTCAGAAGGGAGCTGATATTACTCAAACACAAAGAAATGGGCATTTTTTAACATCTTTTCAATGACCAGGAAATTTAAAACACCTCTTACAACATACAGTATCAGTTATTATTAGGTACTGTTTTCTTACTTTATTCTTCTGCTTTTATTAACACATAATGCCTGTGCAGTACTTCCAAAGACATGTGAACTAGTACCTTTCCTCCATTTTTGATCAGCTTTCAGTATTTCACCCTTGAGTCCTTTTTTTTTTTTTTCCCATAGGCTGAGTCCAAGGTGTAAAACTTGAGCTAAACCTGCAACACGTTTTTTATATATGTAATTTTCTATACATGACAGAATTTGCTTATTCTTTCCTTCATGCTTGAATCACAACTCTACAGCATATAACACTAGTTGATTATTGCAGTTAATTTAGAGTAATCCATCATATCACTATGCAATGCTGGAGAAAGAGGAGTTGCTGTGCTAAGCTTTTTTTTTTTTTTTACAGTGTGATAAATAGGAAAGTCCAGAGCTCACATTCAACTATGAAACTGAAAGTTCACTTGGAGTTTTAAAAGGTTTATATCACCCCTTTTTTCTCCCTCAAGTTCAATTTTCACTTCTTGAAAATACTGAAGAGAACTTAAGAAAACTTTTTCCCTATTTAAATGTTAGTTTGTCACCATATATGACAGAAATGGAGATGTAAGATTTTTGTCATCTAGGCCAAATCTCTGCATAAGGAGTAATAAATCTTAGAACAGACAGACTATATGGAAACTCTTATTATATGTATTACATACATTTCTCTTCTCAGATTTTGAGCATTTCTGCTGAAAATTTTCTTAATAAGTGCAAAACATGCACTTATGCAACTGTTTCGACTTTTAGAGAGGGTTTTCTTCTCCTTATTTCTAAAGTTCATACATACTTTATTTTAAGGTGATAATATCTGTTTTAATATGTCATTTCCCTCCTTCTACCTCCACTAGGTCAGGTCATCACTTCCTCTAATAAAAAAAAACCATGAAGGAAATTCTGGGAGATGAACTCTCCACGTGGACATGAAGATCTGCTTACAGTGCATCCCAATGGGATAATGAAGGAGGAAAAAGGTGGAGGAAATTCAACTGGAAGAAAGGGCAGCTGCCTCCTTTCACGGACTACAAGCCCTATTCCATCTCCTCCAGCTCACAGAGCAACCTTAGAGCCTTAAATCAGAGTTTTAGGAAACCTCTTCCAGGGTGCCCAGGACAGTCACCGAAAGGGTAAGGGGTCAGGAAAGGGACCGCGGAGGAACAGCAGCCGTAGTCCGTCCTCCGAGTGCGGAGGAAGATCCCCACATGGCAAGGGAGGACCGCGAGGAGACCATCCAGGCTGCTGTCACTACTGTGTTCACCCTCCGGGACACTCTGGCAACCCACCACCTAGGGTTCCCGGAGCAAAAAACCACAAGTCTCTGCAGCTGCACCGACAAAAGCTAGGCTTTTCCAGACTTGCAACTTCTGAGGGTCAGACATAGAGGGAAACATGTCAAACACCCTGGTCACAAGGTTATGTTATCATTAAAAATAGTGAGATATTATTCATACATTTTTTCCCTGGGTTAAATAAATTCCGTTTTCTTAGCTTGATTCAAACTACCTCAATGTAAATTTTCAAAATGTTGAGCAAAGACAGTTTCGCCTCAATAATTTTAAATTATTCAGGCATATATAAATCAGCAGGATACATGAATAATTAAATGCTCTGTAAGCAAGCCTTTGTTTCAGAGTGGAAAGTATAGGGATTTCCATTTCCAAAGATACTCACAGAGCTTTCTTTTCCAGATGAAAAACTGTCTCCAGTCACAATTGGAATAAACATTTTGATAACAGGATTTCAGTAAAGAGGAGAAGGGGGGAGGAGGTAGGAGAGCCTTGAGAAAACTTCCATTCGCAAAACAAAGCAAATCTCCTGCAACTGAAATCCCCTTTTATTTCCTGTACAGGTGCCAGGTCTTGAACAGACACCCAATTTATTACCTTGTCAGCTGACTTATTAGGGTTGACACAAATCGAGCTGAAATATGCCTGACATACTGCAGTCAAGGCTTTTTTCATGCTTTAGCACAAAGCCAAACTTTCCACAAGGTGGAGGGAAGGGGAGAGGGAGTTGTGGGAGTTCTATTCCCTGTTTTCTATCATCAAGATGAATATGATCCTCTCCTGTTCTTAATATGCAAAAACAGTCATGAAATAACCCAAGGTTAAAAAATAATTCACCAAAATGATACAGCTGGGAAATGATTATCAGGCTCTGGAAAGCCCTTGATTACAGGAAATAGCACCTACATTTTGAGAAAATGTTCCCACCAGACACAAAAGCTGAATCAAAGCCTCTCCCCTTCCTCAGCATGGCTTTCTCTGGCATTTTAGCCTAAATAATCCAAATCCCCAGTCTTCCTCATGGAGAAAAAAAATTAACAATTACAAAATGAAGTAAAATAGAGGTGAGTTCAGTATCCCTACTAGCTGTATTATACACTGTATTACATAATTCTTTGTCTGTCGGAGTTGACTTTCGCTTCACCAAAGCTATTCCTGGTGCACTTCACTTTTTCTCCTCTAATTTAATACACTCATATAAATTTACATTAGTAGACGGAAGAAAATATGAAACAGGTTTGGGAATCACAGAATCACAGAATCGCTGAGGTTGGAAGGGACCTCTGGAGATCATCTAGTCCAACCCCCCTGCTCAAGCAGGGTCACCTAGAGCACGTTGCACAGGATTGCATCCAGGCGTGTTTTGAATATCTCCAGAGAAGGAGACTCCACAACCTCTCTGGGCAACCTCTTCCAGTGCTCTGTCACCCTCAC